>NC_041406.2:8868580-9168580 GCF_900747795.2 Erpetoichthys calabaricus
AAAAGAAGAGAAAAAAATGTAGCCAAAGTACCGGACAAGAATTGAGGTCAGAGGAACGAAGTCGAAAGTCAGAAACCTAAAAGATCCATTCAAACGCAAGGAATTGTCAAAGATGGTTTGATAAAGGGCTGTTATCCACAGCTCTGATAAAGACGAGATCAAAAGTGGTCCCCCATTTAAACCCACTGCTTTAATTACCCGCAGATTATAACCTTGGCAGAGCTGCACCTGTCAGGTTGTTTACCGCCGAAGCCAGGTGATCTACCATGATCTGAATCTCTGACGCTTATTTCTTGAGAGCTTTAACGTTCTCCCTGCACCGCCCACATATCCCAAAAAAATGTGTCGCTCATTGTATGATCCAAGTGAAAACTATAAAAGCTTTAAAGGGCAAACTAGGAGAGAAACGCGGGACAGAAAAAGGTCAAAACTGTGAGTTCGAAAAGAGCAGAAAAAAAACGTAGCCAAAGTAGCAGACGAGAATTGAGGTCAGAAACCTAAAAAATGAATTCCAAAGCAAGGAATTCTCAAAGAAGATTTAACAAAGGGATGTTATCCACAACCTGGATAAAGAAACAGCGAGACGGACAACCTTTTAAAACCAATCGCCGTATTTACCCACATGTGTTAACCCTGGGCAGACATGTCTACAAACGACAGGAAAAGCTACCCAGCCAATGGGAACAAGGCTGTGGCGCTATACCAAAAACAGACAAGACAGCCGTTAGGACGGAATTAAATTCAAATAAATATAACAAAGTTCAAGTCAAGTCTCAAGTGGCTTTCATGTCATGCCATCCATTCTCCATATTGTAGCATGCAGTGGCAAGAAATATGGGGACTGCGGTGTAACGTATACATAAACACAGGACAAGTGCAAGACAGGTGAAGAACTAAACTACAATAGAAATAGATAAATAAACAAACGGTAAGTGAATAGATAGGAATAAATGAATAAATAAATAATAACAACAACCAATAATAAATAACAACAGTAGTAACAAGTGTAACTGTATATAAAGTCATATGAAAAACTTTGGGAACCCCTCTCGGCCTGCATAATAATTGACTGTCCTTTCAACAAAAAAGATAACAGTGGTATGTCTTTCATTTCCTAGGAAGATCTGAGTACTGCGGTGTTTTCCAAACAAAGATTTTTAGTGACGCAGTATTTAGTTGTATGAAATTAAATCAAATGTCAAAAACTGGCTGTGCACAAATGTGGGTCCCCTTGTCATTTTGCTGATTTGAATGCCTGTCACTGCTCAATGCTGATTACTTGGTGTGATGAGCTCGTTAAGCTTTGAACTTCATAGACCGGTGTGTCCCATCAGGAGATATACAAGGATTTAAGGTGGTCAATTACAAGTTGTGCTTCCTTCCCTTTGACTCTCCTCTGAAGAGTAACAGCATGGGATCCTCAAAGCAACTCTCCAAAGATTTGAAAACAAAGATTGTGGAGTCTCCTGGTTTAGGGGAAGGCTACAAAAAGCCATCTCAGAGGTTTAAATTGTCAGTTTCAACTGTAAGGAATGGAATCAGGAAATGGAAGGCCACAGGCACAGTTGCTGTTAAACCCAGCAGGTCTGGCAAGCCAAGAAAAATACAGGAGTGGCATATGAGCAGGATTGTGAGAATGGTGACAGACAACCCACACATCACAAACACCTGCAAGAACATCTTGCTGCAGATGGTGTATCTGTACATCGTTCTGCAATTCAGCGCAATTTGCATAAAGAACATCAGTATGGCAGGGTGATGAGAAAGAAGCCCTTTCTGCATTCACGCCACAAACGGAGTCACTTGTTGTATGCCAATGCTCATTTAGACAAGCCAGATTCATTTGGGAACAAAGTGCTTTGGACTGATGAGACAAAAATGGAGTTATTTGGTCAGAACAAAAAGTGCTTTGCATGGTGGAAGAACAACACCACATTCCAAGACAAACACCTGCTACCTACTGTCACATTTGGTGGAGGTTCCATCATGCTGTGTGGCTAGTTCAGGGACTGGGGCCCTTGTTAAAGTCGAGGGTCAGATGAATTCAGCCCAATATCAACCAATTCTTCAGGATAATGTTCAAGCATCAGTCACAAAGTTGAAGTTACGCAGGGGTTGGATATTCCAACAAGACAATGACCCAAAACACAGTTGGAAATCTACAAAGGCATTCATGTAGAGAGAGAAGCACAATGTTCTGGAATGGCCGTCACAGTCCCCTGACTTGAATATCATCGAAAATCTATGGGATGATCTGAAGTAGGCTGTCCATCAAACTGAACTGAACTGGAGAGATTTTGTATGAAGAATGGTCAGAAATACCTCCATCCAGAATCCAGACACTCATCAAAGGCTGTAGGAGGACAGCATCTAGAGGCTCAACTAAGTATTGGTGTCATATCTCTGTTGGGGTGCCCACATTTATGCACCTGTCTAATTTTGTTATGATGCATATTGCATATTTTCTGTTAATCCAATACATTTAATGTCACTGCTGAAATCCTACTGTGTCCATAAGGCATGTCAGATATTAAAAGGAAGTTGCTATTTTGAAAGCTCAGCCAATGAGAAACAAAAATCCAAAGAATTAAGAGGGGTTCCCAAACTTTTTCATATGTCTGTAAATAAGCTACTAGAAGCAAATCTGAGCGTTTGGGGGCATGGTCAGCCCGGAGTTCAGGGTCCGGACAGCCAAGGGGTAGAAGCTGTCGCAAAACCAGGCAGGACTGGTTCGAATGCTACAGAAACTTCTACCAGATGGAAAGGGACAACAAGACCATGGGAGTGGTCTTTCACTCTGCTATAAGTTTTGTGGGTACAATGCTTCATAAAGATGTCTTTAATGGAGGGTAGGGAGGTCCCAGGGATCTTTTCCGCAGTGCGCACTATCCGTTGTATAACCCTTACGGTCAGAGACACTGCAGTTCCCAAACCAGACTGGTCAGAACGTTCTTGATGGTGCCCTTATAGAGTGTGGTGAGAATGGAGGAAGGTAGACTTGCCTTGTTCATCGAAGGAAGTGGAGATGCTGTTGTGCCTTCTCTGCCTATGGAGGTGGTGTTAATGGACCAAGTAAGGTCGGCTGCCTGGCGCACACCAAGGAATTTAGGACTCTTGACAAATTGAAAAGTATGTCACCTGTAAACCTAATGATGGTGTTAGAGCTGTATGCAGTCGTACAATATTGAGTCAGCAGTGGGAACAGAAGTGGGCCGAGTACACAGCCCTGGGGGGCACCAGTGCTCAGTGTGATGGTGGGCCTGACGGACTGGCTGGGGACTTTCTGACATGAAAAACAGGATCCAGTTACAGACAGGGACGTGTTGTAGTCTAGCAGTCTGTTCTTTTATTGTGGACCAGAGGTTTTGATGGTGTTCTTCCTGTCTCATTTAATTTTATTTTTGAGTATTTTTGAACTTTCAAAGTGTGTGCCTCGTACTGGACCTGTGAAGGCCAAAACTGATGGGCTTTTGGGTTAGGCTGCTTGTAACAAGGCCTACCATGGGGAACCAGATGAAGGTCAGAGAACCCACCCATGGAGGGCAACTCAGCCACACCCCTGCTCAAGTAAACCACGCCCCTTAAGGTCAGGACAGTATAAAGCCGAGGGCTCATGGAGGATGGTGTCTCAATTAACCTTGTACCACATGTACAAGCTTCCCAAAGCAGACCCACTCGAGAGAGAGCTGATTATTTAGAAAAGCCACTGAGGCTAAAAACGGCAGATATAACGGCTGGTTTCAGTTGCACCACTGTGCTCTTATTTTTGTTCTATTTTTTTGGACGATTGCACTAAACTGGGTGGCCCAGTTGGCACCCCAAAGTTTCTTTGGTTCTCCTGGTCCTTACTTACGACCTCCACCCTCCACAAAGGCAACTGGTGAAAATTATAATGGATATTATTTGGCCATTTGTGCATACATATTAACAAAAGGAATGCAGTCAGGTGATTTTCAGGTATTTGATTTGGCAGTGACGGGGATTCGAAGCAGCAACCTTCCGAATACTGACGCAGATCCTCAGCCTCAGAGCCACCACTCTGCTGAGTCCCAGGGTTTTACAGATTGCTTTGTAACTCCTTCACGGCTGACGTATTCTAGTAACTTTCTCTCTCCGGTATTCTGGAATTTCTTTTGCTGGAGGGATGGTGTGCAACTTGCTGAGAAACATTTTAGTGAACTTCACATTGCTGAAAAGGTTTTCTATTGAAGTGATGTTTAGATTCAATAAAGCGCGGTGTTTCTCGCCTCGTCCACTGCCATTTTAATTTAGTTCAGTTGTCGATTGAGTGAATAAGGGGCAATTTTTGTCAAGTAATATATGTGTTGAACATTTTCTTTTCAACTAATCAAAATGAACATTTCAAAAATAGTATGCAGTGGAACCTCGGTTTGCGAGTATTATTCGTTCCAGAAACGTGCTTACAGTCCAAAGCACTCGTATATCAAAGTGAATTTCCCCATAAGAAATAATGGAAACTCAGATGATTCGTTCCACAACCCAAAACTATTCAACACAATCCAACCTCTGCTCCTTAGGGACAAGCTGACAGAGATGGGAGTAGATTCATACCTGGTGGCATGGATCGTGGACTATCTTAAAGACAGACCTCATTATGTGCGTCTTGGGAACTGCACGTCCGACATTGTGGTCAGCAACACAGGAACGCCACAAGGGACTGTACTTTCTCCGGTCCTGTTAAGCCTATATACATCGGACTTCCAATACAACTCGGAGTCCTGCCACGTGCAAAAGTTCACTGACGACACTGCTATCGTGGTCTGCATCAGGAGTGGGCTGCAGGAGGAGGAGTATAGGGACCTAATCAAGGACTTTGTTAAATGGTGCGACTCAAACCACCTACAACTGAACACCAGCAAAACCAAGGAGCTGGTGGTGGATTTTAGGAGGCCCAGACCCCTCATGGACCCCGTGATCATCAGAGGTGACTGTGTGCAGATGGTGCAGACCTATAAATATCTGGGAGTGCAGCTGGATGATAAATTAGACTAATAATAATAATAATTCATTACATTTATATAGCGCTTTTCTCAGTACTCAAAGCGCTATCCACACAGGGAGGAACCGGGAAGCGAACCCACAATCTTCCAGTCTCCTTACTGCAAAGCAGCAGCACTACCACTGTGCCACCTGTGAGACTGGACTGCCAATACTGATGCTCTGTGTAAGAAAGGACAGAGTCGACTATACATCCTTAGAAGGCTGGCGTCCTTCAACATCTGCAATAAGATGCTGCAGATGTTCTATCAGACGGTTGTGGTGAGCGCCCTCTTCTACGCAGTGGTGTGCTGGGGAGGCAGCATTAAGAAGAAAGACGCCTCACGTCTGGACAAACTGGTGAGGAAGGCAGGCTCTATTGTTGGCATGGAGCTGGACAGTTTGACATCTGTGGCAGAACGACGGGCACTCAGCAGGCTCCTATCAATTATTGAAAATCCACTGCATCCACTGAACAGGATCATCTCCAGACAGAGGAGCAGCTTCAGCGACAAACTGCTGTCACCGTCCTGCTCCACTGACAGACTGAGGAGATCGTTCCTCCCCCAAACAATGCGACTTTTCAATTCCACCCGGGGGGGTAAACGTTAACATTACATAAAGTTATTGTCTGTTTTTACCTGCATTATTATCAATCTTTAATTTAATATTGTTTTTTTGTATCAGTAAGGTGCTGCTGGAGTATGTGAATTTCCCCTTGGGATTAATAATGTTTGCATCCGGCGCCGCCGTGAGTGGCAGCCTTTTCAGCAGCTCCGTGTATGACTGTATATGTATGTGTACTTTTCTACTTTTATTTTTCTATTTTTATTTATTGATCACTCCTACCACTTTATTTTATGTGGATTCCTTCCCTGGACACACTTACTTTTACAACGTGGGCATGGATTTTAACACGCCGAGACTCGCCTATTCAAGTACTCAACTTCGGGCGCTGAGAACAAATGCCAGTGCCGGTGTGGTTCCATAATTACCCGACGAGGTAAGAAGGCGGTATCGTGGCAGCAGAGCCGGCACTAAGCTAAAAAAGAAGCGGCTTGCGAGAAAGTGGCGTTTCAAGCCTTCGGTGCCTTCTGTGATTCTGGGGAATGTAAACTCAATCTCAAATAAGATCGACGAACTGGCTGCGCTGGTGAAAAATGTAAGGACCTACAGAGAATGCAGTTTGTTGTGTTTCTGCGAAACGTGGCTAAATAACACCATCCCAGATGCCAACGTGGAGCTATCCGGGTTTAGCACAGTTAGAGCGGACAGAGATGCAAGTACCTGTGGTAAGCACAAAGGAGGAGGACTCGCTCTCTATGTTAATACACGGTGGTGTCACTCTGGACATGTTAACGTCAAAATCTCCACTTGCTGCAGGGATATCGAACTGTTGGCCGTAAGTTTACGTCCCTACTATTTGCCCAGAGAGTTTGGACATGTCATTGTTGTTATTGTATACATTCCTCCTCGGGCAGACGTGGAGTCAGCGAGTGACATCATCCATTCCGCTGTTGCTAAGTTACAAACGCAGCACCCTGAGGCGCTTGTGCTAATCGCTGGAGACTTTAACCATGTGACGCTGGACAGAACATTGCCTGCATTCTCCCAGTATGTGGACTGTAACACCCGGGGAAATAAGACTATTGATTTACTGTATGCAAACGTTAAAGACGCATACAGCGCCACCCCGCTGCCTGCGCTTGGGAAAGCAGATCATAACCTGGTTCAGCTTCAGCCTCACTATAAACCAAAAGTTAGAGTCCTACCTACAACCACACGATCATTCAGGAAGTGGACCCTGGAGGCTGAGAATACTCTGAGAGAACTTTTTGGAACTACAGACTGGGATATCCTGCAGGGATCTCATAATGAGAACATTGAGGAAGTTGTTGACTGCACTACTGACTACATCAACTTCTGTATGGACATTGTAGTTCCAGTAAGAACAGTACGCTGCTACGCTAACAACAAGCCATGGATTACAAGTGACATCAAGGGCCTTTTGAATCAGAAGAAAAGGGCTTTTAAAGACGGTGATCAGCATGAGCTCAAGCGCGTGCAGAAGGAACTCCGAGTCCAACTCAGGGCGGCGAAGGAGCAGTACAGGAGAAAGCTGGAGCAGAAGTTGCAGAATAACAGCATAAAGGAAGTGTGGGATGGGATGAAGATCATCACTGGCTGTAGCTCGAAGCGGGGTACCACCATTGAGAGAGACGTGAAGACAGCAAACCAAATGAACAACTTTTTTAACAGGTTTGACCACCCTAACCCACTCTCACTCTCACCTCGGAGTACTGCACCCTCCACACATCCTTCTGCTGATACCAGCATAGGAAAAACATCCCCACCCATAATAACAACAGCGCAAGTGAGCAGAGAGCTGAGGAGACTTCGTGCCAGCAAAGCAGCGGGTCCAGATGGAGTATCGCCACGACTGCTGAAGGTCTGTGCATCGGAGCTGGGGGGTCCTCTACAGCGCATCTTCAACCTGAGCCTGGAACAGGGGAGAGTCCCGAGGCTTTGGAAAACATCTTGTATCACCCCAGTCCCAAAGGTATCACGTCCTAGTGAGCTGAATGACTTTCGGCCTGTTGCTCTGACATCACATGTGATGAAGACCATGGAGAGGCTGCTGCTTCACCACCTTAGGCCACAGGTTCAACACGCCCTTGACCCTCTGCAGTTTGCATATCAGGAGAAGGTGGGAGCGGAAGATGCCATCATCTATATGCTACACCGATCCCTCTCTCACTTGGACAGAGGCAGTGGTGCTGTAAGAATTATGTTTCTAGACTTCTCTAGCGCCTTCAACACAATCCAACCTCTGCTCCTTAGGGACAAGCTGACAGAGATGGGATTAGATTCATACCTAGTGGCATGGATCGTGGACTATCTTAAAGACAGACCTCAGTATGTGCGTCTTGGGAACTGCACGTCTGACATTGTGGTCAGCAACACAGGAGCGCCACAAGGGACTGTACTTTCTCCGGTCCTGTTCAGCCTATATACATCGGACTTCCAATACAACTCGGAGTCCTGCCATGTGCAAAAGTTCGCTGATGACACTGCTATCGTGGGCTGTATCAGGAATGGGCTGGAGGAGGAGTATAGGGACCTAATCAATGACTTTGTTAAATGGTCCGACTCAAACCACCTACACCTGAACACCAGCAAAACCAAGGAGCTGGTGGTGGATTTTAGGAGGCCCAGACCCCTCATAGACCCAGTGATCATCAAAGGTGACTGTGTGCAGATGGTGCAGACCTATAAATATCTGGGAGTGCAGCTGGATGATAAATTAGACTGGACTGCCAATACTGATGCGCTGTGCAAGAAAGGACAAAGCCGGTTATACTTCCTTAGAAGGCTGGCTTCCTTCAACATCTGCAATAAGATGCTGCAGATGTTCTATCAAACAGTTGTGGCGAGCGCCCTCTTCTACGCAGTGGTGTGCTGGGGAGGCAGCATTAAGAGGAAAGACGCCTCACGCCTGGACAAACTGGTGAGGAAGGCAGGCTCTATTGTTGGAATGGAGCTGGACAGTTTAACATCTGTGGCAGAGCGAAGGGCGCTCAGCAGGCTCCTATCAATTATGGAGAATCCACTGCATCCACTAAATAATGTCATCTCCAGACAGAAGAGCAGCTTCAGCGACAGACTGCTGTCACTGTCCTGCTCCACAGACAGATTGAGGAGATCGTTCCTCCCCCAAACTATGCGACTCTTTAATTCCACCAGGGGGGGTAAACGTTAATATTTAACATTATACATAGTTATTGTCTGTTTTTTTCACCTGTATTATTATCATTCTTTAATTTAATATTATTTGTTGTATCAGTATGCTGCTGCTGAAGAATGTGAATTTCCCATCGGGATTAATAAAGTATCTATCTATCTATCTATCTATTCTTATAAAAATGATTAATACAAAACATAAAGTAAAAATACATAAAACAAATTAACATGCATTTTACCTTTGAGGCGGCACGGTGGCGCAGTGGGTAGCGCTGCTGCCTCGCAGTTGGGAGATCTGGGGACCTGGGTTCGATTCCCGGGTCCTCCCTGCGTGGAGTTTGCATGTTCTCCCCGTGTCTGCGTGGGTTTTCTCCGGGCGCTCCGGTTTCCTCCCACAGTCCAAAGACATGCAGGTTAGGTGGATTGGCGATTCTAAATTGGCCCTAGTGTGTGCTTGGTGTGTGGGTGTGTTTGTGTGTGTCCTGCGGTGGGTTGGCACCCTGCCCAGGATTGTTTCCTGCCTTGTGCCCTGTGTTGGCTGGGATTGGCTCCGGCAGACCCCCGTGACCCTGTGTTCGGATTCAGCGGGTTGGAAAATGGATGGATGGATGGATTTTACCTTTGAAAAGAATCATGGCTGGTATGAGTGAGTTTCTAAACTCTTGTGGGATTGCACCCAACGGGACAACACGCAGAAGAGCGTCCCAAAGCAATCGCAGTCTCCCAGCGCTGTAGCAGTTCGCCGTAAAAGCGAATCCGAAAAGATCGCGGACATGCTATAAGCGCCTGCCGTCGATGGGTGATACAAAGAACAAGGAACATTATAAATGCGCAGGGCACAGTACCACGACCCTGCCTGACTGCTGTGTCTGTGTATAGGAGAGTGGCAGATCCCGTTACAATAAATAACCGTGCTGTTGCTGTTTCAAGCTGAATAAAGCTGGTGGTGCAAGACAGAGACTCGCATGTCACAGCACACACACACAGAGTCACAATGCTGTAGTAAACCGTATACGCTCGTACTGATGTTGACTATATGAGTGAGGCACACCGACTCAGAAGGAGAATAGGAGACGATTGCCCACAATCCCGCAGCGAGAGAGAGAGAAGAACCATCAGCTCAGTTGTGATCATGTGACACTAGCAGACAAAGTGTATACGTACTACTTGTATTGCAAGACCTTGCTCGTTTATCAAGTCAAAATTTATTAAAAATTTTAGCTCGTCTTGCAAAACACTCGTAAAAAAAGTTACTCGCAAACCGAGGTTCCACTGTATTTTGTTTACTCAGGTTGTCAATTGTATTATAGATTTGTCTGGCGATCAGAAATAATTACGTGCTTTGGTAGTAATGGGGAATCGAACCGGCAACCTTCTGGATACCAGCGCAGACCCTTAGCTTCAGAGTCACCACTCTTTATTATCTTTATTTTAAAGTTATTCTTTACAATTGTGGGTATTAAACTTTATTTCTTGCGACTCAATTTTGTCTTTCTAACTTTCTTCGAGTGCCAGCACATAAGGGGGGAGGGGCAGCCCCCTTGGAGGATCACCGCTGACCGTCAGAACAAGCAATCTTGATGACTTAAAACTGTCCACGATGATCTGTTGTGAGACAATTCCCGAAACATATGAGACCCTTTCCGATTGAATACAACGGTGAGTCACAAAACTGCGCAACTTTGGGCTGTGAGCCATTATTGAAGAAACTACGATTTACAAAAACTATTCAAACTTCTTCTTCTTCTTCTTTTGGCTACTCCTGTTAGGGGTTGCCACAAACTAAACATGCAAAAAAAAAATAAAACGATGATGTTGTTCATGCTGGTATGACATTTTTTTTAATGAATGTATATATTTAACAGTAATAAAAATAACGTTGGCTTCACTCGTGACGAATTTAGACCCACCCTTTAATGAAATCTGGGCGCCGCTACCATTTTCAAGCATTTTATGTCATTCTGGAATTAGCTTTGTGACAGCAGGTTACTGTATCATGCTGTGAAACACTGACATTTAATATTATGCCTGGATCGCTATGCCTTCCACTTCTTTGAAAGGATCTTCTATTTTATTTTTTTTTTAAGAAGGCGTACATTTCTAAAATAGCCGCATTTGCTTTTGTACTTGCAGCGATGTTGAAATTCACAGAAGCGTTTTTGTCACTCTGTGAGTTTTTCTCATCCAGTGATCTGAGTGGCTGCATTTTAAAAATAACAACTTGAAATTCGTGTTACATGATAACAATGTCCTGCTCTTCTTCTTTAAGGACGAAGAAAAAAAAATAAACATCCATCCATCTTGTGCCTCTGAAACAACAAAGTATCATCAGCTAGCTATCTAGCCGCTCTGATTAATCACCGGCGTTATGATTTAGTTTCCCAACACGGCACAATGGGCCTCATTTTACAAAGCGCAGTACCATGGAGTCATTCCCTTTTTTTTTTTTTTTAAAGAATAACATCTTGAGTGAATTTAAAAAGGGAAATTGATGTATGGTGTCTGGCAGCACACTGCGGACATTGTTTAATCCCGTACAACAGCTTCATGCAGGATGAACAAAAGACAACGGGTGCAGGAAGAGGTGCGACCGATTGGCGGTGTCCTCACACCCCAAAAAACTGTGATCATCCAAAGAAAACAAGCCTGGTTTGAAGCGTGGAAGTGCGCTTCATTGTGTTTACTGCTGATTAATTGCATCCTTGGAAAAAGAAACCCGTTCTTAATGGGCACAACAGAATAGAAATGTTCTGTATATACAACAGACCACAGAAGTGATGTTGTCTCTGAGGGTGTTGATGGAGAAGTTTAGAGAAGGCCAGAAGGAGTTGCATTGCGTCTTTGTGGACCTGGAGAAAGCTTATGACAGGGTGACCAGAGAGGAGCTGTGGTATTGTATGAGGAAGTCGGGAGTGGCAGGGAAGTATGTAAGAGTTGTACAGGGTATGTGCGAGGGAAGTGTGACCGTGGTGAGGTCTGCGGTAGGAGTGACGGAGGTGGGATTACATCAGGGATTGGCTCTGAGCCCTTTCTTATTTGCAATGGTGATGGACAGGTTGACAGACGAGATTAGACAGCAGTCCCCGTGGACTGTGATGTCTGCTGATGACATTGTGATCTGTAGCGAGAGTAGGGAGCAGGTTGAGGGAACCCTGGAGAGGTGGAGATCTGCTCTAGAGAGGAGAGGAATGAAGGTCAGTAGGAACACCAAGACAGAATACATGTGTGTGAGTGAGAGGGAGGTCAGTGGAATGGTGAGGATGCAAGAGTTAGAGAAGGTGGACGAGTTTAAATACTTGGGATCAACAGTACAGAGTAATGGGGATTGTGGAAGAGAATTGAAGAAGAGAGTGCAGGCAGGGTGGAGTGGGTGGAGAAGAGTGTCAGGAGTGATTTGTGACAGAAGGATATCAGCAAGAGTGAAAGGGAAGGTCTACAGGACGGTAGTGAGACCAGCTATGTTATATGGGCTGAAGACGGTGGCACTGACCAAAAAGCAGGAGACAGAGCTGGAGGTGGCAGAGTTAAAGATGTTAAGATTTGACGAGGATGGACAGGATTAGAAATGAGGACATTAGAGGGTCAGCTCCAGTTGGACGGTTGGGAGACAAAGTCAGAGAGGTGAGATTGCGTTGGTTTGGACATGTGCAGAGGAGAGATGCTGAGTATATTGGGAACAGGGTGCTAAGGATAGAGCTGCCAGGGAAGAGGAGAAGAGGAAGGCCTAAGAGAAGGTTTATGGATGTGGTGAGAGGGGACATGCAGGTGATGGATGTGACAGAACAAGATTACGAGGACAGGAAGAGATGGAAGAAGATGATCCACTGTGGCGACCCCTAACGGGAGCAGCCGAAAGAAGAAGAAGAAGAAGAAGACAACAGAGATCTCTTACATTATCAGTCAAATTGGTTCTGTCTATAAAACTGAAAAGAAAAAAAATCAAAACACCCAACTGCTTTAAGTTAAGCACCTTGAGCATTGGAAAGGTGATATATAAATAAAATTGAATATTATTATTATTATTATTATTAGTTACATTAAAGTGGGCTGCTTTTAATTATTCATGACAAGCATAAATCTCCCTAACATTCTGTTCAATTATAAATTTTCAAAAATATAACTTAACAAAATCAGTTTTATAAATACGTTTTAACAAAAACACCCACAAAAGGCCTCTAGGTCAGTGACTCCCAACCTTTTTTCCTGTGGTGACACACGTTTTATAACCTAAAACACCCCAAGACACACCACTATTCTACTAATCAGAGCAGGGGTCTCCAACCTTTTTTTCACCTGAAAGCTACTTTTACAAAATGAAAATGGCCGAGAGCTCCTCCTGTTTCCTAACATTTATTCTCATAGCTTATTTCAACCCAAACAAACTGAATACACTTGTTTTGCCTGAATATTTAGAAAGGAGCCCCGGTCGCACTTTAGACACACGTCGGCTAAAGAAAGTCCTCGATGCTAGTATGTCATGGGCAAGATTGTCCAGCTTTGTTCATAATGGCATTGAGTTGTTTTTTTTTTTTTTGTTCTCTCCTCCATGACTACCTCCAGCAGGTCCGGGGAGCATCCCATAACTGAGCCTGCCTTCTGAATTCTGTGGGCCTCCTTAGAAGTGATGTTAGCAACCCACAGACCACACTGTAGACCAGGGGTCTCAAACCTTTTTTCCTCTGAGAGCTACTTTTACAAAATGAAAATGGCCGAGAGCTACTCCTGTTTTCTAAAGTTTATTCTCATAGCTTATTTCAACCCAAACAAACTGAAAAGGCTTGCTTTGCCTGAACATTTAGAAAGGAGCCCCGGTCGTGTTTCTTGACACATGTCGGCTAAAGAAAGTCCTCGATGTTAGTATGTCACGGAGAGGATTGTCCGGCTTTGTTCATAATGGCACTGAGTTCTTTTTTTAGTTCTCTCATCCATGACTACCTCCAGCAGGTCCGGGGAGCATCCCATAACTGAGCCTGCCTTCTGAATTCTATGGGCCTCCTTAGATGTGATGTTAGCAACCCAGCAGACCACACTGTAGACCAGGGGTTTTGAATCTTTTTTCCTCTGAGAGCTACTTTTACAAAATGAAAATGGCCGAGAGCTACTCCTGTTTTCTAATGTTTATTCTCATAAAAACTGAATAAGCTTGTTTTGCCTGAACATTTAGAAAATGTTGGTGTCCACAACTCACATTTTGCATTAAAACATCATAAAAAATATTGAGTTCACCTGCAAGTGCATTTTGTACGTCTGTATGCATTTTCTAGTGTATCTCACACTATTGAATTAAAACATGAATGCTGTCAAAACCAAACAATGCAATTCCAAATCCACCGATATGACTTATTCATTTTGTCACATGTCACTGTTTCACTTTATTCACAGGTCCAGTCACATGAGTGATGTGTTGTTTAGTTAGTCAGATGACTGGCACTGAGGTGTGTGGTGGAGTGGAGCCCCTCAGGTTCACTCTTATGGAGTCATTTAAATGTTCGTCTGTCAGTCTTGTTGTGAACTTTGATTTCATAACATTCATGTCAGACTCACAGAGGTATGGAGACCCAAACAAAGCAGACATTTTCAGAGCTGCTTGGTGAAGATTCTTATAGTTATCCGACTCTGCTAAGCTTCAGAAATGCTGATGAGACTTTAACTGCACATTATTTTGAAGGTTTACTAATATATAATACCGTATTTACGCGTATACCACGCGCACATTTTTTCCTGAAAATTAGCATTAGAAAATCAGGTGCATGTCATACACGAGGAAATGTAAATAATGTTTACTTACTTCTTCTCTAATGTTTACTTTTTCGCTTGGGCTCTCTCTCTCGCTCGCTCGCTTGTGCTCTCGCTCTTGTTTTTGAATCAGTTTGGCGTCGTCATTCAGCATGGATAGTAGCGATTACGATTACGTGGTTTTCTTTGTAAAAATTAGGGTGCGCATCTTACACGAGGGCACGTGGTACATGAGTAAAAACGGTATATAAAATCCAATGTCTGTCTGTCTGTATGTCTGTTCGCTTTTCATGAGAGAACTACTTAACGGAAAGGACAGAAATTAAAGTCTTGTTTGTGCCTGTGGCTGGTGTGTTTGGGTGTTTTGGGAACTGTACACCCGCTGGTGGTCACAGTTGTGTGAGTCCAGTGTCCTGGGTATGACGTTGATCTGCATCCAGCCCTGCATGTAGGCCCTCCATCCTGCAGGGAAAAACCTGGGGGTTGGTGGCTGAATTGGCACTCCAGCCACCTTAAAAAAAACTCCCACAGTTCCATTCCATCTGAACTAGTGTGGTGCTGAGGTGTCACCCATTGCAATGCTGCACTCAGGTCCTAATCTGGGGATGCTGAGGTAGTTTGTCATGTGGTGGGTGTGGCAATGCGCTGTATTAGCATGTGCTCCTAAACCCCGCCCCCCGGTATGGTGGCCTAACCTACACAATGAAGATGAAAGAAGACGCCATACATAATGCAGTAGAAAAGAAGAACTTTAAGAACTCTACATAATGCAGTGGAAAAGGTCTATGATAAAATATCTAACATAACCCAGACGCAGCTGGCTGCATAGTGAACTAGACAGCTAATTACTTTGAATTATTTTTCATTATGTGCTGGAAAAAAACGGTAATCCTTTAACTATTGATCAGTGAGGTTAAACTTAGAAACTGCTGGTACTGCTGCCACATACAACAATTGCTTAAGATTGATTTTAACTTCTAGCTTCTGAAGGATGCACTCCAAATGTAGAATATCTCATATAAAATCACTGCGGCGCTTTATCTTTCATGATGAAAAACTGCAATGCCAGTGGGCTGATAGACTCACATCCATCAGTCTATATTGCCATTCCTTGGATGGCCCACTCCCACTTTCTGCAGTGGAAAATGTTTTTATTTCAAGACATTATATTTGATGAGTCAAGTGTAAATACTTGATATGCTCTGCTCGATGCTGCTGTCCCGGGTTCAAATCTCATGCCTGGTGGTTGTCTGTGTGGAATCTGCTTAGATTTTCCTCTCAGCTCCTCCATCACAACCTCCATTGGCTAACTTGAAATTCCACATTAGCCCAGTGTGTGTGTGTGTGTTTGTGTATGTGTATGTGTGTGTGTGTGTGTGGGCACTGTACCAACCTGGTCAGTGCTGTTTCCCACCTGATGCCCGGTGCTGCTGGGATAGGCTCCATCTCTCTGTGAGCCTGAAATGAGGGAAGTGCATTTGAGAATGTTGTCCTCGCCCATTGATATGTTAACTCTTAAGGCAGCTCTAAACTAAGTGCCTTTCAATTTATTTAATTATTTCTATAACTTTCTCATAAAATTCAGTGGCCACCCTGGCAGCACCGTAAATGCTGCACCAGCTTACCTCAAGGCACGAGTCAAAGCAGATACCCACTCTCATTCATTCCAGCCTGCACAACAAAATTTGTTAAATTAACAACTAAACATTTAAAATGTATATGAGGGTCATATTTCCATCTTTATAAATGTTTAGGAGTTACTTTAACACTTGCAATTTTGCTACATGGAAACCGTGAGATAGCATGTGTAGAGTAATGGAGACTGAGAAAGTAGACTGGAAACTGGAAATGCCAAGGAAAGGGTGGGGTTGTGGTCCCACCCTTGTAATCCCCTACCCTGGTAATCCCCTTGCGGTGACCCAGCCCAGCCGGGATGCCCGGAAAGACAGAAGGAGGGATTACGCCTCCTACGGACCACAAGGGGCGACCGCCCTGGTGGTTATGGGGACCACGGGAAAGGAGCATGGAAGCTCAACCCTATAGTAGCTCATGGTCACCGCCAGGGGGCACCCAGATGCCTAAAGAGCCCTGGCCCACCCGGAAGTGCTGGGGGGACAAAGACCAGGGACACCCGGAGTGTTTCCGGGTGCACGGCTGGCACTTCCGCCACACCAGGGAGTGCCAGCAGAAGCTCACTGGGAGGCACCTGGAGCACGTCCAGGTGAGGATAAAAGGGGCCGTCTCCCTCCATTCGATGGCTGGAGTCAGGTGGAAGAGGACGGACCTCGGAGCAGAGGAGTGGAGGTGGTCACAAAGAAGAGTAAAGGCATTTTGACAGGCCAGGACTTGACGGGTGATTGGTGCAGGGGCACCGGGTTGTGTGTGTGCACTTTGTAAATAATAGTAATGTACAATAAACGTGTGTTGGTGCTTGAACCTTCGGTGTCCACCTGTCTGTGTCCGGGCCAGTCTCCACACTCTTTAAATGTTAACATAAAAGACAGCCGACAAAACAGCTCAAACGAAAACAGGGTGTGACTCAATTGATAAGGGCACAAGTTCAGGAGCTCTGAGTGTCATTCAGGTGTCTGAGGCCACCATTTATAGGGCTTTGATCTGGAAGGGGTGGAGCTTTCTCTTGTAGGGCAGGGCTTTCTCTGGGTGGCTGGGCGGAGTCACACATCCTTCTTGGGCATCTTGTCTTGGCTGCAGAGGTGGAAGGGGAAGGATTTTTTAGTGGCAGCTCCCCTTCTCATCCCGGGATGGAACTGCTTACCTCACCAGAGCCAAGAAGGCACACATGTCAACATCACAAAGTTCTGCGTCACTATGCCATCCAGATTCAATTCAGTAGTAGTTGTAGTTGTGTTGTTGCATATGCAGAGTACAGTTATTTGCACGACTGGATAGCAATATGTCGCCATGATAAACAAGAATGTGTCAAAACTCAAAGCTTCCATTAACTATACTAATAAAAGGTAAAGCCCTCACTGATTCACTCATCACTAATTCTCCAACTTCCCGTGTAGGTAGAAGGCTGAAATTTGGCAGGCTCATTCCTTACAGCTTACTTACAAAAGTTACGCAGGCTTCATTTCGAAATTCTACGAGTAACGGTCATACCGGTCGACAACGTCCGCCACGTTAAACTTTCTTATCTATGGCCTCATCTTCACGAAATTTGGTAGGCGGCTTCCCTGCGCTAACCGAAACCGATGTACGTACTTATTTCGGTGGTATGACGCCACTGTCGGCCGCCATATTGAACTTTGCAACGGTCTTTGTTACTTATGGGCCCATCTTCAAGAAATCTGGTACGCGGGTTCCCAACGCTAACTGAATCCTACGTCCGTAGCCTGTAGGTCCCCCATCCCCACGCCTCCCATGTAGTTGGCTGCCTGCCTATATAAGGCCGTCCGTCGCTCCGGTCTCTTCATTCCCTTCCTTGCTTCGCCACGGTATTCACGTCTCCCTGCTGATAACCACAGCCTTTTTATTTAATCCACGGCTTCTCCGCTGTTTTATTGTTCGTTTATTACGATTATAGTTATTGTGTAGGTATCCTTTATCGTTCCAACCGTACCCCCATTAACATGTCTATCGAGGTGATCACCATCGATCAAAGAACTGTCACTTACCAAGTGGTTTCCAGACCCGGAGATGGCGCCTGCCTTTTCCATTCTCTGTGTTACATATTGCACGGCCATATCAGGCTCACTCTTGATATCCGGAGGAACATTGTGTCTTATGTATTGAATGACTGGGACAGGTTCAAGGTGTGGACTGATGACGGTACAGGAGATAATTATACTACACAGGAGCACTAGAAGAGTGAAATGCTTAAGCCCTTCACCTATGGTTCTGCATGTGAGTTGATGGCTGCCGCTGAATTGTTTGGTTGTCGCTTTCAAGTGTACCAAAATGGCCAAATATTTTACACCTTTGGACAACCGCCAATGCCTCTTAAACATCTTAAGATTCACAGGTGACGATTTGAGTAGTGGACACTTTTGTTGTTTATGAATGTTTAAACTCTCAAAAGCTGGATGCAAAGTTATTGATGAAACCCATTTCAATTCAAACACCTCCAATTTCCAGTAAGGCTCTGCTTCGCAATGACAATTAATAAGTCTCAGGGACAGACCCTACAAAAGGTTGGCATTGATTTGAGGCAAGATTGCTTTTCACAAGGCCAACTATACGTTTCATGCTCAACAGTAAGCTCAGAGCACAGCTTGGTCATATTACAACCAGAGGGCCAAACTGACAACATGGTATACAAAGAGATCCTTAAATACTTATTGGTATATTTTCCCTCAGTTTAAAAAGGTTTACTTTTCTTCTTAATAAAAATTTTAAAGCAGTACTTCGCTGCTGCGAAGCGCGGGTATTTTGCTAGTTTCATAGAAAACACAAATCATCGCATCATTTATGGTTGCAATAGTCACTTCCACATGAGCCCAGCATGCTACGCAGTAATTAAAGTTCCGTAAAAACATTAAATGCCACGCAACCGAACACAAAGTCGAACTGAACTGTGCAACAAACTAAAATCTATATGAATTATTTACTTCTACATTTCCTGAACCATCCATGTTTCAAAAAGATGCATGGCAACAGAGAAAACAAACTAAAAACAAAAAAAAAAATTAAAGAATATTATTCATTTTTATTATTCTTGATATAATAGACAGGGATAGCTGGAAACGGATGATCTGCTGCGGTGACCCCTAAATGGGAGCAGCCGAAAGAAGAAGAAGAAGAAGAATGATTATTCATTTTTAATTCGGACTGAGGTAATACGTGTCTTGGGATACGAGGCTGCACGCCAAAAGGATGAGATGGGACAACAAAATTTATTTGGATTTTGGAAATGTATTGTTACAGCATAAGAGCTCCCTTTAAGAGTACTGAATGGATAAATATGTGTACAAATCTTCTCTCATGCTGAAAATTACGATAACTTTCAAAGGGGCTGAATACTTTTGCATGCCACTGTATTCATAGCACATTTAAGTCCCACCTTAGACCACAGCGCCACTACTTTTAGATCATCACAGATGTTTCAGTTGTAGGTTTGTTTTACTGGACATGCATACTTACAATATGTGAGGCAATCATAAAAATACTGCTCAAAAAATTAAAGGAGCACTTTTCAATCCGAGTATTACATCAAGTCAGTGACACTTGTGGGCTGTTGATCTGCTCAGTTAAGTAGCAGAGGGGCTTGTTCATCAGTTTCAGCTGCTTTGGTGCACTAGAGGGGCAACAATGAGACAACCCCCAAAAACAGGAATGAATGGTTTAACAGGTGTAGGCCACTGACATTTTTCCCCTCCTCGTCTCTTTCGTCACTCGTTTTGCATTTGGCTACGGTCAGTGTCACTACTGGTAGCATGAAGCCATACCTGGACCCTACAGAGCTGGCACAGGTAGTCCAACTTCTCTAGGATGGCACATCAATACCACGTGCCATTGCCAGAAGGTTTGCTGTGTCCCCCCAGTACAGTCTCAAGTGTATGGAGGAGATTCAGTAGACAGACAGGCAGTTACTCCAGGAGAGCTGGACAGGCGCCTCATAGAAGGTCCTTAACTCTTTGAGGGCTGAATATTTTCTCCAAAAAACAGTTTTCTGAAAAGCAATGGTTTCACACAGAAATCAACATAAAACATCTGTTGCTGCATGCTGTGGCTTCCAGTTTGCCAAGAATATGCGTGGGGCTTGCTGCCAGGCTGTCCTTTACATGGCTGAGTCAAAGTCACAGTGCATTGCAATCTGGTTTCTACCTCTTATCATTGTTAAGTGGCAGTCCTCCGTGGCGAACATTGTCAGTACAACAATTAGCTGGGGACCAATCAGCTGAAGCTGGAACCTGACATTCGTTTCCAATCACTTGTATCAAAATCTCAGTGCGACGTGTCCAGTTCAGAGATAACAGGCAAAACGTCTTCCACAGAGTGTTTTGCTTTACACATTCACTTTGATCTCTTGCCAAATGTCAGTGCCATTTTTGCCGTTGTTTGCGCCTTGCTACTCACATGAGGGCAGGAAATCTCGGTCAAACCAATGAATCTAATTTTCTTTCTAGCAACAAGCGTCCAACTAAAACATAACGGTTGGTTTTGTCAAAGCTTACAGTCGATTACCATCGTCAACTCCTCCTTTTGACAAAAGTTGACATCAGCCCTGAAAGAGTTAACCCATCAGCAGGACCCACTGGTATCTGCTCCTTTGGGCAAAGAGGAACAGGATGAGCACTGGCAGAGCCTACAAAATGACCTCCAGCAGGCAGGCAGGCCACTGGTGTGAATGTCTCTGACCAAACAATCAGAAACAGACTTCATGAGGGTGGCCTGAGGGGCTGACAATGTCCTCTAATGGGCACCGTGGAGCTCAATTGGCATTTGCCATAGAATAGTAGAATTGGCAGGTCCACCACTGGCAGGCTTTTCATAGATGAGAGCAGGTTCACCCTGAGCACATGTGACAGACGTGAAAGGGTCTGGAGAAGCCGTGGAGAACGTTATGCTGCCTGTGACATTGTTCAGCAAGACCGGTTTGGTGGTGGGTCAGTGATGGTCAGTCTGGGGAGGCTTATCCATTGAGGGACACACAGACCTCTACAGGCTAGACAACAGCACTGCAGGACTACCATTAGGTATTGGGATGAAATCCTTGGACCCATTGCTGGTGAAGTGGCTCCAGCTGAACGACAATGCCCGGCCTCATGTGATGTGAGGATGAAGGAATTGATCCCATTGACTAAACATACCCCCCCCTCCAATTGCCTGACCTCAATCCAATAGAACACCTCTGGGTGGGACATTATGTTTCGGTCCATCTGACGACTTGGCCTGTCCAGGAGCTCAGTGATGTCCTGGTCCAGATCTGGGAGGAGATCCTCCAGGATGCCGTCCATCGTCTCATTAGGACGTTGTCAGTCATGGGGGGGGCGGGGCATACAAATTACTGAGTACGATTTGGAGTTGCTGCAATGACATTTCGGCCAAATGGACTCACCTGTATCATTTTGTCCCTTTGATTTTCGGGGTGTCTTTGAATTCAGCCCTCTGTCGGCTGATCATTTTCATTTCCATCCATTCATTCCTCACACATCACCATATCAGTCCATAGCAGTAGAGACAGCCAGTGGGACTTTCTTCCCATTGAGATCTGATGTGTTTTAAAAGTGTTCCTTTCATTTTTTTGAACCGTTTAATAATAATAATAATAATAATAATAAAATAAGCAATTAATAATAAATTAGATGATTGAAATAAAACAGCATGTGAGAGGAACATTTGAAGATGACTTTTGTGATCAGTAGGCTCAAAAGCTGTAAGATACACTCAAAAAGTGTTCAGGAAGCAAAACCTTTCGTGTGCAACGTAATCATCTCCCTGTACATGGAATCTGACATGAGAGTTTTTATATGAAACTTTGGATAAAACAGAAACTGTCACATGCGTGCACATGGGGGGAAGCTTAGAGGCTCAGATACTAACAATTTCTCCCCAAGAACACCAGAGGGCGCTGTTAACTGTTAACATTTTCTCTTCCTCTGTCTGCAGACTGGAAGACTGACAGCCTTAACACCTCTGACATCACTTCCTGTGTCCACCCACCTGGACCCGCCTCTTCCTGCCAGGAGCCCCGCCAACTTGAGACGGTCTATGTGGAGACTCACGTCTATACGATAGTATTTTATTTATTTATTTTTTTTGTTTTTAAATGGGTTTAAACCCACTTTTTTTTTATAAAGGGTGGTGCATGAATAACCAAACCATCTCCTACCGGCTGGCTCGAGCTATTATACAGGCGGGTGCCATCGTGAAATGGATGGAGCGACATGTCACACTTCCCGCGAGTCACTTTCTCGAATTCACAATGTCTTCACAGAGGAACGAACTGTCAGCAACGTTTTGTGGCCACCAAGATCACCAGACCTATCCACTTGTGACTTTTACCTGTGGGGTAATCTGAAGGGAAAAAGAGTATGTCAATAATCCAAAGACATTAGAGGAACTGAAGGACAGTATTCGGAGTGAAATTGGAAAAATTGAAGCGGCTGAGCTGCGTCACGTCTATGACAATATGGTGTGGCGTGCAGAAAAGTGTATTGACGCACAAGGAAATCATTTCCAGCACCTCCTCTAACTAGTAAGTACAGATTTTTGTATTGCATATCTTTTGTTTTGTGTATGGGCTAAGAAACGTACGTCGACGTTGGAGTCGGAGCAGGTTCGGTTTTTCGTGTGCCACCCTGTATTCAACAGGGTTAGCCTTTGTGTGCACCAAACATTTAGAATCTCTCCATCTCTTTTGTTACAAAACCTCTGGACACTTTTATCAAAGAGCGTCTCACCCCTTAAGAGAAAACCGAGATCAGGATGTGACCGACTCAGAGTCATTCTGGAAATCGACGAGGCTGTAAACTTCACCTCACAACACAAATGGCCGTCTGCGTCACACCTCACTGATCTGAGATTCAGGCTGGTGTATTTCAAATCCCAGGTGGCACTGTAAACGATCACCCATATTTTTTGCCTCTGATGTTCTGCCCTATTCTATGGTGTGTATTTGGTGCCCCTTTTTCGATGCCCCTTGAAGTGTTTCAATGCGTTTGACAGGACGGGCTGAGAGAGGCGTCGCTCTAAAATAAAGATTAGCCACGGCTGGAAAAATGAGTGCCGTCGATGACAAAGAGCTTCACGTAATCTCAATTAAAAATGACTCTTCATCCGTACCTCCTTCTGCTTTGGTGCACACGACGCCACCGAGGAAATCGGAGTCACTTTAATCTGATTCGGTAATTGTTGTTTTGACAAAACTTTTTGTGACACGTGCGTCAGATTTCACAGCTCTCTTGTCACAGCTTCTGTTCTGTAAGCCATCATGGTTTTTGTGTTTTCATCTACTCAGCCATTTTTGAACTCACCTTCTTACATTAAGGGAGTAGGCAGCGTTCAATACGTTACTGTGGTCTGTGTGTTTATTAAACTTTTAACGCATTTACATAACCTGCTTTTTATTCCCTCATATGCAGTACATATTTTATTTCTGTTGCTTGTTTTTCCTTTTTATAAGTTACAGTGCCTATAAAAGTTGGACGTTTTCACAAATTATTGTTAAAGAACATTGAATCAGGACATTCACATTGTTGTTTTGAAGCCATTCCTGTGGCGCTTGGGCTCAAATCTTCCCCCAAGGTGCAGATTTCTTACAGACTCCATCAGATTTTCCTCCAGGATTTCTTCATATTATGCTACATTCATTTTCCCCTTCACAAGCCTTCCAGGGCCCCCTACGGAAAAGTGCCCCCCCCCCCCCCAAACAGCCTGATGCTGCCACTACCACACTTCACAGTAGGGGTCTAATGCAACACGCTGTTTAGTCAAAAAGTTTGCTTTGGTTCCATCAGAGCACAGAACCTCCTTCCAGCTAACTTCATGGCCCTTCTGTCAAACTCTACCTAAAATGTTCCTCGCATTTTTACCTCTTTTCTGCTCTCCTATAAAGCTGTAACCGGTGAATCCCCCAAAAACAGCTGTCGCTCCAATGTCAACCACTGTAGCATGTCACTCAGAGGTCTATTTATTGGCCTCCCTCACTTGTCGTCTTCAGTTTGTATGTACGGCCTCCTCCAGCCAATTGCCAGCTGTGCCATACTCTTCATGACGGAGTTAACTGCATATTCAGTGACTTGGAGGTTTTCTTGTCTCCATCCCCTGACTTGTACTATTCACAGAGTTGCTCCGAGTGTTCTTTTGTCTTCACGGAGAAGATTAGTCCACCATACTGACTCACCACAAGCTGGTCCTTCCACATTTAGATGTATTTAGTCTACAATCAAGTGAAACCCTGGGCAGGTGACCTCCACTGATCTAATTCTGGGACTTTTAAAACCAATGGATTGCAACAGTGAGGACTTGGAGGTGTTGTGTTAAAGAGGGTGAATAGATAGATAGATAGATAGATAGATAGATAGATAGATAGATAGATAGATAGATAGATAGATAGATAGATAGATAGATAGATAGATAGATAGATAGATAGATAGATAGATAGATAGATAGATAGATAGATAGATAGATAGATGTGAAAGACACTATATAATAGACAGACGGACAGACAGATATGAAAGGCACTACATAATAATTTGGTGTAAAAAGGGCACTGCATATCAACATCAAAACATCATCCCTACAGTAATGTATGGTGGAGGGAACATCAGGATTTGGGCCTGCCTTACTGCATCAGGGCCTGGACAGCTTGCCATCATTGAGGGGAAAATGAATTCACAAGTTTATTAACAAATTCTCCAGGATAATATAAGGGTGTCTGTCCGTCAACTTACAGTAAGCTCAGAAGAGGCTGGGTGAAGCAACAGGACAACGACCCCAAACACCGCAGCAAATCCACAGCACAATGGCTTCAGAAGAACAAACTTGGCCTTTTGGAGAGGCCCAGTCAGAGCCCAGATCTCAATCCTATTGAGATGCTGTGAAATGACTTGAAGAGAGCCATACACAGAAGACAAGCAAAGAATATGGAAGAGTTAAGGCAGTTCTGCAGGGAAGAATGGGCGAAAATTCCTCCCGCACGATGTGCAGGTCTGATCTGCAGTTACAGGAAGCACCTGGTTGAGGTCATTGTTGCCAAAGGAGGGTCAACCAGTTATTAAATCCCAAGGTTCAATTACTTTTTCCACTACCACTGTGAACGCTGAATGCGTTTGTAAACCAAAGACAAGTGTGTCATTGGCTTAAGCCCATTGTGTAGATCAGTACCTGTGACTTAGATGAAGATCACATCACTGTTTATGACCAATTTATGCAGTAAACCAGATAATTCCAAAGGGTTCACATACTTTTTACTTTGACTGTATAATATGATAGATAGATAGATAGATAGATAGATAGATAGATAGATAGATAGATAGATAGATAGATAGATAGATAGATAGTATCAATATGAAAGGCACTATATAATAGATAGATAGATAGATAGATAGATAGATAGATGAGATAGATAGATAGATAGATAGATAGATAGATAGATAGTATCAATATGAAAGGCACTATATAACAGATAGATAGATAGATAGATAGATAGATAGATAGATAGATAGATAGATAGATAGATAGATAGATAGATAGATAGATAGATAGTATCAATATGAAAGGCACTATATAATAGATAGATAGATAGATAGATAGATAGATAGATAGATAGATAGATAGATAGATAGATAGATAGATAGATAGATAGATATGAAAGGCACTATATAATTGATAGATGTGAAAGGTGCTATGTAATATGATAAATGGATAAGAAAGGCACTATACAGTCAAAGTAAAAAGTATGAGAACCCCTAGGAATTCTCTCTATTTATGTCTAATTCCCATATAAAACATGGTTGTATCTTCATGTCAGTCACCATAATGAACAAACACAGTCTCCTATAACTAAAGATTTTCAGAAAATTTTTGACCATATTGAATAAATCATGCAAACTGTTAAACTGAAGGTTGGAAAAAGTAAGTGAACCCTAAGGGAATGATTTTTTAAAAAGTTCATTGCAGTCCGAATTTCGCAAACCTGGAGTCCATTTAATGAAACGAGTTCAGAGGTGCGGCCTAGAATTACTTTGATTGATAAAAAACAGTTTGAGTTTGAGCTTTTGACAAGAAGCATATCCAGATGGGAATTACGCCTCGCACTAAAGACCTGTCTGAAGAGCTACGATCGACAATTGTTAACCTACATACGGCTGGAAAGGGTTACAAAGTCACCTCAAAGATTTGAGATATTCATCAGTCTACTGTTAGGCAAGAAGTCTATAAACGGAGACAATGTGGTATTGTGGCTACTCTACCTAGAAGTGGGCGCCCTGTCAAGATGACCCCAAGAGCACAACGCGAAGTCAGCAATGAGGTAAAGGAGAACCCTAGAGGGACAGCAAAGGACTTGAAGAAGTCATTAGAACTGGCTAACATCTCTGTTCATGAGTCAACTATACGCAAAACATTCAACAAGAAAGGAGTCCATGGCAGGACACCAACAAAGAAGCCACTGCTATCACAAAAGAACATTGCTGAACGACTGACGTTTGCGAAAGAGCACTTGGACACTCCACAACGGTACTGGGAAAATATTTTGTGGAGTGATGAAACCAAAATTGAACTATTTGGGAGGAACAAGCAGAACTTCATTTGGCATAAAAAAGGGCACTGCATATCAACATCAAAACATCATCCCTACAGTAAAGTATGGTGGAAGGAACATCATGATTTGGGCCTGCTTTGCTGCTTCAGGGCCTGGACAGCTTGAGGGGAAAATTAATTCACAAGTTTATCAACAAATTCTCCAGGATAATGTGAGGGTGTCTGTCCATCAACTTATAGTCAGCTCAGAAGAGGCTGGGTGATGCAACAGGACAACGACCCCAAACATCGCAGCAAATCCACAGCACAATGGCTTCAGAAGAACAAACTTGACCTTTTGGAGTGGCCCAGTCAGAGCCCAGATCTCAATCCTATTGAGATGTTGTGAAATGACTTGAAGAGAGCCATACACAGAAGACAAGCAAAGAATATGGAAGAGTTAAGGCAGTTCTGCAGGGAAGAATGGGCGAACATTCCCCCCGCATGATGTTCAGGTCTGATCTGCAGTTACAGGAAGCGCCTGGTTGAGGTCATTGCTGCCAAAGGGGGGTCAACCAGTTATTAAATCCCAAGGTTCACTTACTTTTTCCACTACCACTGTGAACGTTGAATGCGTTTGTAAACTAAAGACATGAAAGAGTAGAATTTTTTTGTGTGTTATTGGCTTAAGCTCATTGTTTAGATCAGTACCTGTGACTTAGATGAAGATCACATCACTGTTTATGACCAATTTATACAGTAAACCAGATAATTCCAAAGGGTTCACATACTTTTTACTTTGACTGTATAATATGATAGATAGATAGATAGATAGGATAGATAGATAGATAGATAGAGAGATAGATAGATAGAATAGATAGATAGATAGATAGATGGGCGGCACGGTGGCGCAGTGGGGTAGCGCTGCTGCCTCGCAGTTGGGAGACCAGGGGACCTGGGTTCGATTCCCGGGTCCCCCTGCGTGGAGTTTGCATGTTCTCCCCGTGTCTGCGAGGGTTTCCTCCGGCGCTCCGGTTTCCTCCCACAATCCAAAGACATGCAGGTTAGGTGGATTGGCGATTCTAAATTGGCCTTAGTGTGTGCTTGATGTGTGGGTGTGTGTGTGTGTGTATCCTGCGGTGGGTTGGCACCCTGCCTGGGGATTGGTTCCCTGCCTTGTGCCCGGTGTTGGCTGGGATTGGCTCCAGCAGACCCCCGTGACCCTGTTTGGATTCAGCGGGTTGGAAAGTGGATAGATAGATAGATAGATAGATAGATAGATAGATAGATAGATAGATAGATAGATAGATAGATACAGTGGTGTGAAAAAACTATTTGCCCCCTTCCTGATTTCTTATTCTTTTGCATGTTTGTCACACAAAATGTTTCTGATCATCAAACACATTTAACCATTAGTCAAATATAACACAAGTAAACACAAAATGCAGTTTTTAAATGATGGTTTTTATTATTTAGGGAGAAAAAAAATCCAAACCTACATGGCCCTGTGTGAAAAAGTAATTGCCCCCTTGTTAAAAAATAACCTAACTGTGGTGTATCACACCTGAGTTCAATTTCCGTAGCCACCCCCAGGCCTGATTACTGCCACACCTGTTTCAATCAAGAAATCACTTAAATAGGAGCTGCCTGACACAGAGAAGTAGACCAAAAGCACCTCAAAAGCTAGACATCATGCCAAGATCCAAAGAAATTCAGGAACAAATGAGAACAGAAGTAATTGAGATCTATCAGTCTGGTAAAGGTTATAAAGCCATTTCTAAAGCTTTGGGACTCCAGCGAACCACAGTGAGAGCCATTATCCACAAATGGCAAAAACATGGAACAGTGGTGAACCTTCCCAGGAGTGGGGCCGACCAAAATTACCCCAAGAGCGCAGAGACGACTCATCCGAGAGGTCACAAAAGACCCCAGGACAACGTCTAAAGAACTGCAGGCCTCACTTGCCTCAATTAAGGTCAGTGTTCACGACTCCACCATAAGAAAGAGACTGGGCAAAAACGGCCTGCATGGCAGATTTCCAAGACGCAAACCACTGTTAAGCAAAAAGAACATTAGGGCTCGTCTCAATTTTGCTAAGAAACATCTCAATGATTGCCAAGACTTTTGGGAAAATACCTTGTGGACTGATGAGTCAAAAGTTGAACTTTTTGGAAGGCAAATGTCCTGTTACATCTGGTGTAAAAGGAACACAGCATTTCAGAAAAAGAACATCATACCAACAGTAAAATATGGTGGTGGTAGTGTGATGGTCTGGGGTTGTTTTGCTGCTTCAGGACCTGGAAGGCTTGCTGTGATAGATGGAACCATGAATTCTACTGTCTACCAAAAAATCCTGAAGGAGAATGTCCGGCCATCTGTTCGTCAACTCAAGCTGAAGCGATCTTGGGTGCTGCAACAGGTCAATGACCCAAAACACACCAGCAAATACACCTCTGAATGGCTGAAGAAAAACAAAATGAAGACTTTGGAGTGGCCTAGTCAAAGTCCTGACCTGAATCCAATTGAGATGCTATGGCATGACCTTAAAAAGGCGGTTCATGCTAGAAAACCCTCAAATAAAGCTGAATTACAACAATTTTGCAAAGATGAGTGGGCCAAAATTCCTCCAGAGCGCTGTAAAAGACTCATTGCAAGTTATCGCAAACGCTTGATTGCAGTTATTGCTGCTAAGGGTGGCCCAACCAGTTATTAGGTTCAGGGGGCAATTACTTTTTCACACAGGGCCATGTAGGTTTGGATTTTTTTTTCTCCCTAAATAATAAAAACCACCATTTACAAAATGCATTTTGTGTTTACTTGTGTTATATTTGACTAATGGTTAAATGTGTTTGATGATCAGAAACACTTTGTGTGACAAACATGCAAAAGAATAAGAAATCAGGAAGGGGGCAAATAGTTTTTCACACCACTGTAGATATGAAAGGAACTATATAATAGACAGATAGATAGATAGAAATACAAAAATAAATATAGACATACGTAATACAGGTAAAAGCAGGACCTTTTACTTTGTAAATCTCGTCTTTAGTTTCGTGTCTTTCTAGTTTTTCAGCCCCCTGCTTGTTTTATGTCTGCCCCTATTTGAAAGTCTCCATTTCCTGGTCTCTTAATTTTGCTCTCGGTGAGCACGTTGCCATTGGGAGGCTTACAACAAAACGAGATTGAGATTCTGAATTGACAACTTCGTTTTTTACCTTATTCAAACCCAAATTGACTACTATTAGATTAGATTATCCATCCATCCATTTTCCAACCCGCTGAATCCGAACACAGGGTCACGGGGGGTCTGCTGGAGCCAATCCCAGCCAACACAGGGCACAAGGCAGGAACCAATCCCGGGCAGGGTGCCAACCCACCACAGTAGATTAGATTAGGTAACCTTAATTAATCCCATTGTGAAATTCAGATGTATATAATTCAGAAACATAAAAAAAGATACAGATTCACAGGACAGATAATAAAGCCAACCAATCAATAAGTAAATAAATAAATAAGAATAAACTTAAGTATATTGAGTGGCAGCATTCAATTTCCTGATACCAGTGGGCAGAAAGGACCCCCAAAGGTGTTTCTTAGCACACCGTTGTTGAAGGATCCTGTGGCTCCAAGACAGAGCGCCTCCTGGAGGGGATTTTTCATAATGGCGTCCAATTTTGCCACCATCCTCTTTTCCACAACAGCTGCTATTAAACGGGTTTGCCTGTGGTACTCCAGCCATCTTACGTGGTTTTTGTATTTTCTCTTCAGTACAATGTGTACTGGCCCTGTACTGTATATTGAATTTAAATTTATATTTTAAAAGTAAAACTAAATTAAGGTTAACCAAAATACAAGAATGCCAATTAAAGGAGAAAATTCTACTTACATATTCACTTGAAGATGAAGCCAATTGACGTCTCCTTCTGAGGGACTCTGTGATCAAACTGCACGGCATGTGGACCTTCACACCTGTAATGTCAGACATAGAAATTGATTATTTTTCAGCATTTCTGAATCCTTGTCTTATCTCTTATGGCTAAATTAGTCATTCAAGTCATCCTATTGCCAAGGTTTTGTGATGCCACCTGGTCAATGTCTGTTGATTCACATTTCCAATAATACATACACTAATGTCAGTGCTTCTGATGCCCATTACTGTTTAAATCATCCTAGCTTGGGTTGTCCAATCCATTGGCACCTACTTTAGACAGGATGTGTCTGCAACTACAGAATGGAGACGTCTCGGCTTTGACTGAGCCAGTGACTACATGGGAACAGCAGATGACTCTTGGGGCAATTTTACTGTAATGTCCCATTAAGATTTCTTCACACTTTTACTTAAATATTCCAAACCCAAACCCCATTTTGGTATTCAACAACAATTTGATGGAAGCCACTCCTGAGCAAAAAAGGCATGTGATGGCATTTAACAGACTTTGAGAACATGTGGAAGAAGATTCCCTGGTCAGTATTTACCTGCATTTATCTTTCCCTCCATTCTGACCAGTCTCCCTGTCCATCCACACCCATATTATGAAGCTGCCACCACCACCAATGCTTGAAGTTCTGCCCCAAGACTTCAACTTTTGTCTCATTAGACCAAGGAAACTTTTTCATCATGCTGGCAGAGACCTTGAAATGCTGTTTGGCAAACTTCAAGCAGGAGTAAGCCCCTCCACTATGACGGCCTGAATGACAGAGTCCTCCCATCTCACCAGAAAGCTTTAGGAGCTCTGTTAGAGTGACCACTGGGGTCTTGGTCACCAGTATGGCCAGATGGCAAACTCTCCACAATATCAGGTGCATGGCAGGAACTGACTCTTGTTAGGACTTCAGTCAATTTAAAATCACCAATTTATTTGATATCTGTGTATTTGGGAATGTCAGAGGAAAGAGAAGAAACTTCACGTGAACGATGCCCAGACATACTGTAAGATTCAAAGCAAACATGCTGGATCTGTGAGACTAACCACTGTATCAGCCACAGGATTATTCAGCACCCAGCATTAGTTTTGGATAACACTGGAAAATAAAATGCAGATGTTTTCACATTACACTCTTAAAAATAATGAATCCATAATGGCATATTACTTGGTTATATGGTTCCACATAGAACTACTCAGGTCAGGTCGGGAAGTAGGCACTGGTAGAGAGAGTTGCCGTACCCAACAAATGACAAAACAGTTCATGATCCTGGTTGGTAACCTCCAATGCAGACACGCTGTCCAGTCCCACCCTCTGTAAATGACCATCCATGTACCTCACCCAGGTGTCACATGGTCTGGTCCAGCCGATCTGGTCCTTAACTATGGGCATCCTGTGAGATGATCATCCTTGAGAAATCGCACCACGTGGCTGTAGTGCCGTAATGGACGCTCTCTCACAATGCAGGTGATGTGCCTCATTCAGGACTCCGTGAGCAACACAAAGTCACACCAGTGGTACCCAAGGATCCTCTGAAGAGAGACACATGAAGGAGTCCAGTCTTCATCTCAGGTCACTGGATAGCGTCCAGGCTCTATTGTTGGCATGGAGCTGGACAGTTTAACATCTGTGGCAGAGCGAAGGGCGCTCAGCAGGCTCCTATCAATTATGGAGAATCCACTGCATCCACTAAATAGTATCATCTCCAGACAGAAGAGCAGCTTCAGCGACAGACTAGGACTCTAAAGACTTAAAATAAATATCTGGAGCGCCACACACCCCTCTCCAGCGACCCCCATGCTCTCCCAGTCCATCTACTGACTTCATAGGAAGATTCACAAGAAACACCAATGTCACTGCCTAGATAAGTAAACCTCTCAATGACGAGGTCGACACTCTCTCCACAGACAGACACACTGCTGATGGCCGTGCCCAAGAGGTCATTAAAGGCCTGGCTCTTGGTTTTTATCAGGACACTTGAACACCTCACTCAGTCTCTCTTATTTTATTTGCATAGAACTACTGCTTGACTAAACATTCATTCTGTGAAGGGTTCTTCTCATATGAAATTAGCTCTTTGGTCGACATAGTGCTACTTCCCAAAACATTCAATTTTAGTGTCACAATTAGAACAATTTGGACGAGAACATGCCATCTGGCCAACAAAGAATTGAAAAACAATGAATTGATCTCTGCCACTCAGTGTCAGTATAAACTTGCCATTAGTTCTCTTCAAACACAACACTCAATGAAGAGCAATGAAGCCAAAGCACCGGAGCCCATTACACAAAGAGTTGAACATTAGAACATAAGGAGAGTCTGGGCAAGAACAGGCCATTCAACCCAACAAAACACACCAGTCCTGTCCACTTGATTCCTCCAAAATAACATCAAGTCGAGTTCTGAAGGTCCCTAAAGTCCTAAATCCACCACAACTTGGTCACTTAATCCAAGTGTCTATGGCTCTCTGTGTGAAGAAACATTCCCAGTATCTGTGCAAAATTTACCCTCAACAATTCCCAGCTGTGTCTCCATGTTCTTGATGAACTCATTTTAAAGTCACCGTCTTGATCCGCTGCACTAATTCCCTTCATAATGTTAAACATTTCACTCAGGTCTCCTCCTCATGTCCTGTAAAGGCTCAGCTCTTTTAATCTTTCCTCATAACTCATCCCCTGTAGGCCTGAATCAGCCTTGTTGCTCTTCTCTGGACCTTTTCTAGTGCTGCTATGTCCTTTTTGTAGTCTGGAGACCAAAACTGCACACAGGACTCCAGATGAGGCCTCACCAGTGTGTTATAAAGCCTGAGCAGAACCTCCTGTGACTTGTACTCCACACATCAAGGCGCTATATAACCTGACATTCTGTTAGCCTTCTTAATGGCTTCTGAACACTGTCTGACAGTTGATAGTGTCAAGTCCACTACGACTCTTAAGTCCTTCTCATAAGGTGGACTTTAGATTTTCAAACCTCCCCCAACGCATTGTGTATTAAAACCTCACATTTTTACTCCCTATCTTAATACATAATTCGCCTGCCTCCTCACTCACTCACTCACTCACTCACTCACATCCATCCGAAGCCAAATGCGCAGTCGCCTACTGCGCCGCTGCCCAAAAAACCTTACGAGACCGAAATCCAACCCCAACATCGCGGCAGGTGGCGGATTTAGCCTACGCATTATACAACTGTCTTCAACAGGTACATTCATGACTTAAACATTTCAAAGTTCGTCTCATTTCCAACTTATACAAATGCCTCTAAAGAGAAAATCTGCTTCATCGCGGCAGGCGGCGGATTTAGTTTACACATTTCGGGATTATTATTCTGAAATCCCAAATCCTTCCGCCCAGGCGTAGGATATTAGCCCCGATCACAACCAACCCTCACACTCAAAATAATACGTAAGAACATATTATTATTAAGTACTTTCAGCGGGCGAGTGATGTGAAGGTGCAAGTTAAAGATGGGCCACATCAAGGGAAATTACTACCAAACAGTGAGAGGGTCTTCACAAAAAATGTAGTCTACAGAGAGATTTTACAACTTTAGTTGCATACTGACAGGCCTCCAGTATACAAACAAAAAACGTTGTCACAGATAGCATGTATTTTTTAAGTGTACAGTATTTTTTGCCATGATAAAGTCATACATATCCCAAACCTCTTAGTTAATTATCATTACTTTCTTATTTATTTCTTACTTATCATTTGTTCTTCATACACTACTGACACAAACTCATGCCCGTTTCATCTTACGTTGTCGAAACAGGCTTTTTGTCTAGTGTGTAATATTTTACATTTACAGTAATCCCTCCTCCATCGCGGGGGTTGCGTTCCAGAGCCACCCGCGAAATAAGAAAATCCGCGAAGTAGAAACCATATGTTTATATGGTTATTTTTATATTGTCATGCTTGGGTCACAGATTTGCGCAGAAACACAGGAGGTTGTAGAGAGACAGGAACGTTATTCAAACGCTGCAAACAAACATTTGTCTCTTTTTCAAAAGTTTAAACTGTGCTCCATGACAAGACAGAGATGACAGTTCCGTCTCACAATTAAAAGAATGCAAACATATCTTCCTCTTCAAAGGAGTGCCTGTCAGGAGCAGATCATGTCACAGAGATAGAGAAAAGAAAACAAATCAATAGGGCTGTTTAACGGCTTTTAAGTATGCGAAGCACCGCGGCACAAAGCTGTTGAAGGCGGCAGCTCACACCCCCTCTGTCAGGAGCAGAGAGAGAGAGAGAGAGAGAGAGATAAAAAAATCAATACGTGCCCTTCGTGCTTTTAAGTATGCGAAGCACCGTGCAGCATGTCACTTCACGAAGCAGCTGCACAGAAGGTAGCCAACGTGAAGATAATCTTTCAGCATTTTTAGACGAGCGTCCGTATCGTCTAGGTGTGCGAACAGCCCCCCTGCTCAATCCCCCTACGTCAGGATCAGAGAAAGTCAGCGCAAGAGAAAAGTAAGCTGGGTAGCTTCTCAGCCATCTGCCAATAGCGTCCCTTGTATGAAATCAACTGGGCAAACCAACTGAGGAAGCATGTACCAGAAGTAAAAAGACCCATTGTCCGCAGAAACCCGCAAAGCAGCGAAAATCCGCGATATATATTTAAATATGCTTACATATAAAATCCGCGATGGGGTAAAGCCGCGAAAGGCGAAGCGCGATATAGCGAGGGATTACTGTACTGACATTAAATGTCATCGTCCACAAATCTGCCTAAGCCTGTATGCTGTCAGATTTCCTCAGATTCAAGATTATCTGCCAATCCACCTATCTTGGTATCATCTGTAAACTTAACCAGCTTGTTATTTATATTCCTATCCATAATTTCTATATATTAGAAATAGCAGCAGCCCCAGCACTGACCCCTGCTGGACACCACTCTTAATATCACCCAATCCTGATGAGATTTCTCACACCATCACCCTCTGCTTCCTGTGTCTGAACAAATTCTGCACCCATCTACACACCATACCCTGGACTCCCACTCCTTTTTCGTTTGATTTCCACCCTCTCATGTGGCACCTTATCAAATACTTTCTGAAAGTCCAGGTAAATTATATCACACGCTCCTCTTTGATCATACCGTTTTGTTGCTTCCTCATAGAATTCCAGCCTGTTGGTAAAACATGACCTCCCTTGTCTGAACCCATGCTGTTGTTCAGTAAAACTCCTGTACTTGCCATGTGTTGCTCGATCTTATCTTTAATAATTCCTTTCATTAATTTTCCTGTGCTGCTCATTAAGCTTACTGGCCTACAGTTTCCTGGATATGCCCGGTCACCTTTATTATACAACGGAATACTATTTGCCATTTTCCAGTCTTTGGGAATATCCCCAGTGTGCAGTGACTGTCTAGGGTTTATTTCAGTACTTGGTGACCTCCTTAAGCACCCTGTGATAAATATTAGCTGGTCCAGGTGATTTGTTTGATTTCAGCCTATTTAATCTAAGCAACACTTCTCCCTCTACAACAGGGGTGTCCAAGTCCAGTCCTGGTGGGCCGCAGTGGCTGCAGGTTTTCATTCTCACCCTTTTCCTAATCAGTAAGCAGTTTTCACTGCTAATTAACTCCTTTACCCTTCCTTTTAATAGCCCTGTGTTTAAGGATTGAGTCCTCTGAATTGATTTCTTTCTTCATTAAAGAGAAATGAGATGTGAGACGAGCCAACAGATCACCAGCTACATTGAAATGTCAAACTCCAGCCAATTTCACTCCAACCAGTTTCTTAATGAGAAGCCAATTCTTGCTGTTAATTAAAGCCGTCATTGAATATCAGGACTTGTTGCTGCTCTCATTCTGTCACAGCAGACTGTTGATTTTCTCTTTTTTCTAAGACCACCGTCAAGGTGTTTTGGTGACCTGAGCAGACCAACATGACCGAGACCTTCGCCTTTTCTCTTTTTCAGGTTAGCTGGTTATATTTCAGCTTGTTTTGTGTCTCATTATTGTTTGGCTAAGGAAAAAGAAACCACTAAGGGGTCTGAGTCACGTCAGTTAAAACGAAGGCAAAATAAGTTAATCAGCAGCAAAAAACGGCTCACTAATTAAGAAGATGGTTAGAATGAAAACCTGCAGCAGCTACAGCCCACCAGGACCGGGGTCGGACACCCATGAACTAAGGGGTCTGAGTCACGTCAATTATAACGAAGGCAAAACGAGTTAATCAGCAGCAAAAATGGCTCACTAATTAAGAAGATGGTTAGAATGAAAATCTGTAGCCACTGCGGCCCACCAGGACCGGAGTTGGACACCCCTGCTCCACAATTTCTAAATCACTCACTACCTCCTTAGTGAGTACCAGACAAGAGAGTGTTTCTCCTCATGCTCTCAGAGTCCTTTAAATGTTATCATACAATGTGCCTGTTACTCAGGAGTGGCTTCTGTCTAGCCACTCTACTGTAAATGCCTAATTGATGGAGTGCTGCTGAGATGGTCGTTATTCCAACAGGTTCTCCCATCTTAGTTTTTGACTTCTGAAGTTCTGTTAGAGTGACCATTGACTCCTACACCCTGATCAAGGCCCTTCAAGCCTGGTGTTAAGGAACGTGTGGACAGACAGGCATCCTGGCCGGGTTGTTTAATGGTGTTTCTCCCTGTCAGGTGGCCATTGGAATGATAGGACAGACAGAGACTGTCTCACAAAGCCTAGTCATCCTCCAGTACACTGGGTGGCAACATGGTAGTGGTTTTTTAATGCCCTTACTGAAGAAAAAAAAGATTGTTCTGCATTGAGAAAATTACATTCAGTGGTGGCCAAACATTTTGAGAATGACACAAGTGTTTTCATAAAGTGTGCTGCTTCAGTGTTTTTAGATCTTTTTCTTAGACGTTTCTCTGGTACACTGAAGTAGAATTACCAGCATGTCAGAAGTTTCAAAGGCTTTTATTGACAATGACATGACGTTTATGCAAACAGTCAATACAGTAGAACCTCTGGTCACGAACGTTTCCGAACACGTACAAAGTTTGCCAAAATTTTGCATCTTTTCATGATCACACACAATGGTGGCGAACAAAAACACTGGCGGGCAGTTTCCCTACACGCGTTTGTACGCGCCAATGATTTCCCATTCTCCGTTTCCCATTTTCGTTTGTTTGCATATACAGGGCCTAACAAAGCAGCTGATGTTGCGAAAGGAGTTATAATGTTAACCAAGCAGAGGCCTCAAGTGCTGGAAGAGGTGGAAAAACGGTTGCTAGTGTGGTTGAACAAGAAGCAACTTGCAGGGGATAGCGTAAGCGAGGCGATCATACGCAAGAAAGCCAGGAAGAGATTCATGGCGATTTGTTGAAAAAAATTCCTTCTTCGAGTGGCGAAGGTGAGGAATTTAAAGCCAGTAGAGGATGGTTTGAAAAGTTTCACAAGAGAAGTGGCATTTAATTTTTTTTCCCTGTGCTTAAAACTCATAAAAAAAGTTTACAGCGAGCGGTTCATAAGGGTCTAGTGCGAACTCTTACAATGTTAGTTTTCTCTGTTGTTCAAGGCTTTCTCAGTGTTATTCAATGTTTTAACATTAAGTTTACTATTACACTGTGCCTACTATGGTACCAGCAAACCCGCGATTCTCAAAAGAATCGCAAATCCAAGAATGGCAATCACTTTCTGTTCCCTCTGATATTTGGAGGGAAGAAAAATCATCGACGGTGGGTGCATTCTGGGAAAGTTTTCATTTAATTAAATAAATATATTTGTACTAAAGCGGTTTCTTTTTGGAGCCGTGACTCATCTGGTTCTGGTGTTTCAGAAGCACATTGTAGGCGCCTGCGTTCATTGTTTTTATCCATGCGGTCTCATTTTTGTTTTTCTATGGCTGTGTCGTTAGCTAGAAGTGACCATGGCGGCGGATCCGGGCTTGGAGGGCTACATTACTAAACGAAGGTGGTATATGCGGTGGTGTGCGTGGTCGTGTTTGGGCAGCGGTTGTACTGTGTACGGCTTGCTTGTGGCCTCTGGCATCTGTGCATATATACAACCTGGCATGCGCGCTTTACCTCAAGTTTAGTTTATAGGTCTTGTTGTGTTTTTTGGGCGCCACCTACTGACTCTGGGAGGCCGCTGGGTTTGACTCGGGGGCGCTGAGGCGCAGTGCGGGTGCGCTTTCGGTGCTTCTTCCTTGTATATATACTAACATCACTAAACGAAGGTTGTATATGCGGTGGTGTTCGCGTTCGGGTGGCGGTTGTATTGTGACGTGAAGTTTAGTTTACAGGTCATGTTGTGTTGATTGGGCACTACCTACTGACTCTGAGAAGCCGCTGGGTTTGACTCTGGGGTGCTGAGGCGCAGTGCACGTGCGCTTTCAGCGCGTCTGGCATCCGTGCATATATACAACCTTCGTTTAGTAATATAAATAATTAACTATTTTTGTGCTTAAAAGAGTATGTATTTACATACAGTTCCTACAGTCTGGAACGGATTAATTGTATTTACATACAATCTTATGGGGAAATTACGTTCGGGTCACAACCAAATCAGGTCGCGTCCAGAGTTTTGGAACGAATTACCGTCGTGACCGGAGGTACCACTGTATTTTCAGTGTTGGCCCTTATTTCTTTTTCAAAACCCATCAATTGTATCAATCAACTTCTGGGACAAATCCTGACTGATGGCAGCCCATTGTTGCATAATCAAGGCTTGGAGTTTATCAGAATTGGTGGGTTTGTGTTTGTCCAGCTGTCTCTTGAGGATTGACCACAAGTTCTCAATGGGGAATTTCCTGGCCATGGACCCCAAAATTCAATGTTTTGTTCCCCAAGCCACTTAGTTCTCACTTTTGCCTTATAGCCCAGTGCTCCATCATGATGGAAAAGGCATTGTTGGTCACCAAACTGTTCTTGGATGGTTGGGAGAAGTTCCTCTCGGAGATGCAAGAATGGGTTGCCATCAGTCAGGATTTGGCCCAGACATTGATGGACAGCATGCCAGGCCGAATTGCAGAGGTCTTGAAAAAGAAGAAGGGCCAACACTACAAATATGGACTCTGCACATAAACTTCATGTCATTGTCAATAAAAGCCTCTGAAACTTTTGATCTGCTTGTAATTCTACTTCAGTTTATCCTACAGAAACATCTGACACAAAGATCTAAAAACACTGAAGCGGAAAACTTTGTGAAAACCAACACATTCTCAAAACATTTGGCCACCACTGCACATTTGAACACCTGCAGGGTTGCATGTGAGTTGTAGTTGTGGTGGTCAGCCTTGTTAAGGTTCAAGGGGGGCCACCCTGGGGCCCGCCTTAAAGGGAGCTATTGGGGGCAAGGTCTTCTGTCAGGGAGAGGTTCCGCCTGGCCCAGAATAGCTTCCAGGGGGCAATCTTGCTGCAAAGGAAGTACTCCCAGGTCCAAGAGTAAAAAGAAGCGCTTTGCCCTCCCCTAGGTGAGTCAAAGTTGAGAGAGGAGTCAGGAGAAGCTCACTTGGGAGGTGAGAAGGAGAAAATGAAAGACAAAGGAATCTTTTGTGTTTTGCAAAGACAGAGGGACAACTGGATAAAGAAATGCCTTGTAAAAAGGTATCCATTTAATAAACGACTTTACTTTAAGCTGGGACTGAGTTTGTAGCAATTGTGTAATGGTGTGTGGCTTTGGTGTGCACCCTAGTGGCCACACTTGTCAAATCTACAAGTACTGGGGTTACTTTGCTTTTGGGAACACTGAGAACTGTACAGACGGTTTTATCCCTTATCCCACTTCTTAAACACACTTGAGATTGTCAGAAGTTTCAATGGAGGTGAGCAGCTCGTTCCTCCAGCGAGGAGTTACACATGAAGTACCTGGATTGAGATTCAATGCCATGCATGGTGACATCACCAGCCAATAAGAAACAACACAGGACCTCATGAGTGCCTCCATATACATAGGTTCTGACCCACTGACTTGTCTGTAGGAGAACATCAAGGATTTGGACTTAAAACATGCTGCTACAGAGACCCAATGGAGTCATCTACCAAGAGAAGTGACATGGGCCCACCTCAACTGGATGAACACCAGACATTCTGCTGTATTTTGAATCAACTGCAGCAGCCTGGCAACACATGCCAGTACTCTCGCCAGCAGAGAGCTGCAGTAGCCAGACATGACAAGACAAAAGTCTGGACCAGGATTTGTGCTCCATACTCTGTCAGATCTTGCAGATGTTGTATAGGGTGAATCTGCAAGGCTGAGAGATGTTGCAACGTAGTCAGGAAAGGCCAGCTGGTTATCGGTCACCACCCCAAAGTTGCTTGGAGACTTGGTAGGTGTTAGCAATAGTGAGCCAAACTGGGATGAGGGGCCTGGATAACAAGAAGAACCATCCATGCTGAAATGGAGAAGGTGTTCCTTCATACAGGTTGCAATATAAGTGAAGGTGGATTTATATTTCTGCCTCAAGCCTACGCCATAGCTATACGGTGTATGCTATGCTGTTAAAAGCAGTTTACAATTTTGTATCGTGCTGCAGGCACATGCGTGAACGCTAGTTGACTCCGTTTGCATCACGCAAGGAAAGCAAATGATCCACTAAAATGCAGGCAGATTTTACCCTCCAGGCTCCTCATGCTTGACATTTTCTCCCATAGGCACACATATCTCTCCCTCATATTTTCCTACTCTTTCACACATTCGTCGATTTCCAAACCAATGTTTATTTCACACCATGAATTGGTTGGCATCTTACTGTTATACAAATGTGTATATTTTCAAACTTCTTCGACAAGTCATTTCTTGATGTGCTCAGTGTTTACTTCAGAATAAAACATGCAGAAAACGCAATTCAGGAAATACAAGGTGGCCAAACAGAGTCATGGGGGTTCTGTGTAGGGCGAGTATGGACACGTTGCGTAGTCACATTTTTGAGAAGGTACGGGTCAGGCTATGACCCTCCAGAGGTCCATCACCAGAGCCCTTAAGTTGTCACCCAAGTGCCCATGCGTGACACTGTGTATCATGTAGTACCAATAACGTGCAGTGAATACACTTGACTTGAGCATTCACAGTTCTCATACTCTTTCTCTGTACGTTTAGCACTCAGAGGTTGATGCGCTTGCTGCTTTCTGAGCAGCTCTTCTTTTCTCCACCCTAGCGGCCCGCTCTTCTCTTCTTTCATCGGCATCTTCACACGTTAAAACTGATTAAGTCAGTGTTTGTGTTGCAATTACTTAGTATGTTTTCCTTAATTTTTCACTTAAACTGGCACCTAAAATCTTCAATCTGCCTCAAGAATGATTTAAGATATGAAGAGGTAGGGGAAGTGACGGTGAAGGTGGTAGGGATGAGAACGGCGCCCGTGCCTGCTGCACTCTGCCGAGAGTTGATTCTACAATAAAATAAAAATAAAAAGAGGAATAACCTTGGAGGTTAATCACCACCCCGAAAGCGGATAGTAGACATCACCTGGTATATGTGTACCAAATTTTAGGTCAATAGTTCAAACGGCTTGTGAGCTACAGGTGATTTCAAATCCTGGACAGATAAACGAACAGCCACGGTAGCGTATTTTATATAAGGATTGTACAGCCACCCCATCTTCTGCATCACGTAAAGATCACCTGAACTTGTAAAGTGAATCCACCTTCCTGTTTTCCAAATTTTAAAATGATGTCTAATTACCTATAGGTAATAAAGCCCAAAACATCTTAGCTTGCTTGCTGTACCGAGCAACAGCCTCTCATGTCATCCATCAAATCCACATTCAGTCAAGTGAAATAATTTCAAATCACAACTGCATTGATTTAGCATTTTGTTACTTTTACCAAGGCCTTTACAAATAACCCGATTCCTCAGTAGACCATAATTTTTTTCAACAAATTCACAGTCCCCTCTGCTGCATTGAATTTAATAGAGTCGCTCGAAACGCCATTGTCCAGGGGAAAAGATTTCCAGAACAATTGATTCTTTGCAAACAAAAAAAAACCGAGCAGCCCTGACGACTTTCCTGTTGAATTTTATCAAAAAAATCTTCAGTGAATGTTGAGCCCTCTGTTCAAGGTGGTGGATTTGAGTGGCTAATATTTTTTTTTGGTGGTTGCTTATTGTTACCCCTTCAGGGTCAGGAACCACATCAGTATTTAAATGTTGATGTTTTGGTTCTGTCCTGATGTGTTCGTCATTTGTATTTCTTGTGGTTTCACCTTCTCTATGGTGCCTCCATTTTGTGGCGTAGAAGGTAGGATATTACTGGGTCACATAATGTGAGTGTGTACCACATGTCTTGACAGCTCAGCTCCACTATAAAAGAGGCTGCCGGCGAAAAGAAACCTCTACGAAGAGTGCATCTTTACGAGAGGCTTACTGTTTGAGAAAACAACTAATCTATTAAGGAAAGACAATGTCTTTTGGTTTTTTTCCTGTGTGTTTCACCGTGGAGTTTGGTTGATGGGTTGAAAAGATAAAATGACTTCTGTGAATTAAATCCTAATATGTACTTAACTATTACTATCTATTTTTGTACAACCTCCATTCCACAAAAGTCAGGAGAGTACAGAAAATGTGAATAAAAACAGAGGAGTCATTTGAAAATTCTCATCACCTTGTATTCTATTAAAAACAGTTTATACGAGTGAAGAAGTCGATAACCTCCTAAAAGTAACAGGGACTTCTAAGGAGATATTGAGTGACTTTGAAATTGTAGAGAGAGAACAGCTGCTTGGATTAAATAGGCTGAAATCTAACAAACCTCTAGGACCAGATAACGTTCATCCTAAAGTACTTAAGGAAGCTTGTGAGTAAAGATATACTGTAAACACATGGTACTGTACATACTGACTAAAGACTGGAGGCTAGCAAATATGAATATGTTATATAAAAATGGTGATCCAGGTAACTGCTGACCACTAAGCTTAACGTACATCACAGGCAAATTAAGGGAAGGAATTATTAAAGGAGAAGATCAAATAGCACATGTCTAGAACAAGCGTGTTAGCAAATACTCAACATGGCTTCAGACAAGAAAGGTTGTGCTTCACTAAATATGCTAGAATTTTATGAGGATGCAACAAAAGAATACAATCATAGAGGTGCATATGATATTAATTATTTACTTTGATTTTCAGAAGGCTTACGGTACCACCTGAAAGGTTACTGATCAAATTAAAAGAAGTTAGAATTCATGCCATGGTCTGTAGGTGGGTACAAAAGTGGCACAAACAGAGGAAGTAAAGGGTTATGGGAAGAGGAACTTTTTCAGAATTAGGTGATGTTAGCAGGGGTCAGTGCTGAGGCTCCTGCTCTATTCAATACGCATAAACAATCTGGATGAGAAAATCATCTTTAAACTGAGTAAGTTTGCAGATGATACCAAACTATGTGGAAGGGATATAATGGAGAATCAGCTAAACTGATACAGAGGGACTTTGATACAGATTTGTGGACGATGAATTTTATTGTACGTAAATGTGAATTATTACATATAGGGAAGTAAAAGTGTGAGATTTGAAAACACAACGGGAGGTCAGAAACTTTAAAGGACGCCTTATGACAGGGACCTACAAGTCATAGCGGACAAAGTACAGAAGCAATCAAGAAAGCTAATAGTGTCTAAGGGTTATATAGCGCTCAGATATGTGAAGAACAAAGTCAAGGGAGGTTATGCTTTGGTTATTTAACACACTAGTGAGGCCTCGCCAGGAGTACGGCGTGCAGTTTTGGTTATTACAAAAAAGACAAAGCATCACCAGAAACATCCAGAGAAGAGCGACTAGGCTGATCCTGGGACTTAGAGGTGTGAGCAATGAGAAGAGATTGAAGGAGTTGAACCTTTTCAGTTTTAGTAAATGGAAATTAAGCGGTGACATGACAAAGTGTTTATAATTACGAAAGGAATTAGTACAGTAGATCCCAGAGCTTACCCACCAAGAAAATGAGTACAGACTTGATACAGGGCAGATTTGGCATAAATGTTATAAAGTTTTTCCACATGCAAAGAACTACAGACACATGGAATAAATAATCAAGTAGTGTGGTATAGAGTAGGACTTTAGGGACCTTCAAATCTCAATTTGATATTATTTTGGACAATGCCTGTGAACAGGACAGACAAACACATGGGGCTTAATGGCCTGTTCACGTCCCAGCTTTTCTAATGGTTTAATGTTCTGCTTTGTATAGTAAAGTCTTAACTAGTGCCTGTGAATGAAATGGCAAATACTGTAGTGTTAACTGACGAGGTTAATTGAAGTACGCCTGAGCCCATGTCATGAAATCCATTAGGGACACATGATGGTTTTTAAGACAGTGACATCGGAGAGATCAGGGATCGTGTAAATCCAGAAGTGGATGCCCTTTATGCACCAAGATTTCACCAGATTCCTTGAAAATTTTAATTAGAAATAGGATAGATAGATAGATAGATAGATAGATAGATAGATAGATAGATAGATAGATAGATAGATAGATAGATAGATAGATAGATAGATAGATAGATAGATAGATAGATAGATAGATAGATAGATAGATAGATAGATAGATAGATAGATAGATAGATAGATAGATAGATAGGAGTAAGTGGCATATGGGATTCTCTCTATCCAGGAATAAAAGTGCTCCCTTACCTGGAAGGGAGGCAAGAAGGATGGAAGGATCAGCGGAGTTAGCCTGTTCAGAGTATATACCGTATTTTTCGCACCATAAGACGCACTTTTTTCCCCCCAAAAGAAGGTTGGAAATGTCTGTGCGTCTTATGGAGCGAATATTGTGTCACAGACCATGATGTGTATTATCTGACAAAAGTCGACATCCAGGGGTAGAGGGCGACAAAACTCACTGTTACGTTACAGGCATTCCCTCTGTGTTTGAAGGAATGTTAGACTCATTGACTCGACATCTAATCCTTGCCTGTGCGTGAGTTGCGAAATGTAAACAAATGTAAACAAAGGCAAGATGGCATCAACATCTCACGAGGGAGCGAAGCGAGTGCAGAAAACAAATGTTTTGCGCATTATCACTGAGTCGGACTCTGATTTTCAGAATCTGATTTTGTTGAGAGTGATCAGGAGATCGAACAAGAGAATGAGGAACTGGCATCAGCTGATTGGGACACCACTCGTGCAGCCGATGCACCTATGGCAAGGTTTGTGTGGGAGGAATACCTAGACATTGATCCGTGGGAGCCAAACTGGCTACCGGACTTCACAAGACAGTATGGCTTGCTGTTGGACTCGGCAGATTACCAGCCGCTGGACTACTTCAGGCTGTTCTTTCCTGAAGCTGCCTTTCAGCTACTGTCAGACGAGACAAACAGATATGCAGAGCAATTTTTTTGAATCGAGGGCTGTGCTTGCACCGCATTCTCGTTTTTCAAACTGGAAACCCACAACAAAACACGAGATGAAGGGCTTTGTGGCATTACAAATATAGATGGGACTAGACTGGCAATATAAGTTCAGGGAGCATTGGTCCAAACGTGCGTGATGATAGCTACGTGCTCCTGCAAAGTGATTGCGAGCAACTGACCTTCATAAATTCTGACATTAGCGATGAGGAGTTCTTGGGGTTTCCAGAAAAATTGAAGAGTGCTTGAACCTTAAAGTCTCTCCTTATTTGTTAATGACAGTGATGATGTTTCTTAATACTGCTGTTGAATTTACATGGTTGAAATATTATTCTGCTATATTTTATTAAACATATTAGTTCACCATTTGGTTCAGAATATTTTTTTCTTGTTTTCTTCCTCTAAACCTAGGTGCGTCTAATGGCCAGGTGCGTCTTATGGAGCAAAAAATACGGTACTCTCTTGATATGCTAGGAGGCAGCTTCCATGTATCACTGCTCCCATTTTCCAGCCCACAGGACAAGCTGGTGCCATCAGGAGGGGAGCTGCAGGAAGGAACTATCCCTGCATTATAGAAACTTCCATTTGACCCGGAAGGGCATCCGCCAGGCTTTAGGGGTAGCCACCGAGAGTACTCCTGGCTTTAAGGGAAGCCACTCTGGCTTGCATCAGGGAGTCGGGGTCAGGAGAGCAGAGGACAACACTTGTGAGAGGAAAAGGATAAGGGAGAGAGAAGAAAAAAGGAATATTCACCATCCAAATGTGTATTAGATTATATATAATGTACTTAAAGGAATATAAAATCCATTTTAATTGACCATGTGACTGTTTGTGTGCGTCAGTTGGATTTACAGCTTGGTGGCACCCTCTGTCTCCCATAACAGATACATAGATAGATATGAAAGACACTATAAAACAGATATAGATAGATAGATAGATAGATAGATAGATAGATAGATAGATAGATAGATAGATAGATAGATAGATAGATAGATAGATAGATAGATAGATAGATAGATAGATAGATAGATAGATAGAACACCAGTCTAAATCACTAAACTATGAACAGCCGGCACCATTTTAAAGTACTTAACACAGGAAGATCAAATCTAAATGGTGTGTCTTCTGGTGTGCTTTGCTCATTATGATGGATGAAACCACCACAGGTTATAAGGAACTAACAGCTTAGTTAATTAGATGGTAAAAGCCCGATTTGAAACTCCTCCAACTGGCTCTCGGTCTCTCAGGTTCTCTGTAATTCTGCACAAATCAGTCTAAACTGGGAAGCACCCCTTGTACTGGCAAGCCAGTTCTGCCAAAGTGCCACTCTGTGCCTCATCATTCCAATTACAAAACACTTGTGCCGTTTAATTTAATGCCTGGTGCAATTCCGCCTTTGCACACAGCAGGATCATGCCAGGCTAAATAGCGGATTGCTTTGTGAAAGCCAAAAACCCTGGCGCTGTCTTTGCAATGGATCCCCTGGTCCTGCTGACCTCGCCAACTGCTTTTCAATTATAGTCGATTTCTCTCAATTTACAGCTTGCCAACTTAATAAAAAAATGAGCCCCTCGCTTCATGACTTCCTGTACCGAGTGCAAATTCACACACTGACTTCATGACTAGTGGTTTGTTGTCTCAGTGGGGAAATATCATCCTGTGCCCATAATTATCAAGCGTCTCAGAGTAGGGAAATGGTCCTAACTGGTTCACAAATCTCAAGAGTGACGTAATTTTGGTCCTCCTCTTAGGAGTCTGAGTAAAAGCATTTTATCAATTTTCTTAATTTAGGAAATGACTCCTACCTTCACCAGGATTTAAGAGAGCTTGTGAGCTGTCCTAACTTGCTAGGAGCTGCCAGAAGATGTCGTTCAGGCAGAAATCTGCACACACACACATCCCAGAAAACACAAAATGTTTTGTAAACGGACAACAAACTCGTAAAAAGATATCAATTTGGGAAGAGATGGAATAATATTTGTGGCCCTTTCTTTCTTTTGTAGGTTAATCTCATTTTAAATTGTAACACAGATCTGACGTGAGTCATATTGTAAAAGTTCAACAATTTTACTTTGACCAACAGTAACAAAATATTTTTATAACTCCGCTCTTAAATGTTAATTCACGGTCAAAGTCTGCATCGCTCTTCCTCCGTCACACCTGGAAACACACAACAGTTTTTTCGCATGTGCACAACAACTCTCATTGAAACATTAGAATATTTGCAATGCTGCATTTACTGATATTTAAAACTACGCTCGCATGAATGAAAACGTTCATTTACATTACCGCTCTTACATTCGTAACAAATCTTATACGTCACGTGATCGCTCCATCAACGCAATCAGCCATGTGCTGTCAGACAAAATGAAAGTGTTAGTAACCTCACATGTTTGTAATAGGAAAGGAATAGGAAAATTTTGCACCAAACTTCGAGCGCCCTTATAGCCTGTGAGGTAATTTTTATATTTCTCCACCACTCCACTTGACATACCATATGCACTCGCGTTTAAGTTCTCCCGTGAATAAGTCGGGACTTGATTTAACTGTATAATTTCCGGTATTTTATAATGTCAGTTGTATAAGTCGAATGCGGAAAACTCATGCTATTGGTCCAAGAGATTATGATATGCTAACGCCCAACTGAGAGAGTAACCACGGAGCACACAACCTTTTTTTCCCCTATGTATTGTGCCCATGTGACCACATACCCAATACCCAAACTATTCAAAAGCGAAGTTTGCACTGATTTGTGTTTTTTGTATCTCTCACCCTCATACACCTTTATCGTAAGAGCATCCCTAATCTACGATGGAGCGTTCGATCAGAAGGAAATACGAAGCTGGTTTTAAATTAAACGTCGTTGAAGTGGCGAAAGAAATTGGTAACTGAGCTGCTGCAACAAAAGTCTGAGAAACTGAAGTGAAATTGGAAGAGACAAGAAGATAATTTAAGTGTCGCATTTTTGGATGGGCGTATAAGTCGGGGTCATTGTCTTGAGTGTGCATACAGGAATCGTCAGCGATATCACAGTATCAGGTGGTCATCGATGTTATAGCATGTTGTCTCGTGCCTGCGCATGGGAAACAGCTTAAAGGCTTGGGTTATGGACAGGAGATGGCGTTGTAGAATAACAATCTCCTCTGTAGGAAGGATGACTGACACCTTTCCACCTCTGACATCACTTCCGGGATTCGTCCATCTTGACCCTCTTCTTCCTACCAAAATTAGAGTTAGGGTTAGGCTAACCCTAACCCTAATTTTACTGTGAATGGGTATGCAACTCTTCAATTCCACTCGGGGGGTGGGTGGGGGGGATTTAAACGTTAACATTATACAAAGTTGTCGGTTATACCTGCATTTTTATGACTCTTTAATTTAATATTGTGTCCTTATCAGTATGCTGCTGCTGGAGTAGGTGAATTTCCCCTTGGGATTAATAATCTATCTATCTATCTATCTATCTATCTATCTATCTATCTATCTATCTATCTATCTATCTATCTATCTATACTAAGATCAATATCTATCTATCTATCTTGCCTACTATACTAAGATCAAAATCTATCTATCAGTCTGTCTTGACTACTATACTAAGATCAATATCTATCTATCTATCTTGCCTACTATACTAAGATCAAAATCTATCTATCAGTCTGTCTTGACTACTATACTAAGATCAATATCTATCTATCTTAAATATCTTAAAAGAAGATATTCTTGATTTTTAAATTTCTGTTGTTACAGGTATTTGGTCATGGCTGTGGCTTTAAAGTAATACTCCTCCCAAAAATTATACCTTTTAATATGGTGTACAGTATATCCAACGTCTGTCTGTCTGTCTGTCTGTCTGTCTGTATGTATGTATGTATGTCTGTATGTATGTATGTATGTATGTCTGTATGTATGTCTGTCCGCTTTCACGACAGCACTACTTAACCCAGTGTTTCTCAACCTTTAAGTATTTACGACCCGAGTTTTCATAACAGTTTTAATCGCGCCACCCTAATGTTTTTTTGAAACCCTAATAAAATTTATTCCTAAATTTTTTGCTGCCGATACACCTCTACAAGTTTAAAATTTCCCTACGAACTGCGAAATTATGCCACATACTGTATGGCGCGCCCCACAATTTGAGAACGGCTGACTTTACGGAAAATTGGGGGTGCCAAATACTTTGCACAAGGGTGCCACATACCCACTGCGCGGCACTGCATAGGTAAAGGCTGCTGTGAATAAAACATTTTTTGACAAACAATTATTTATTCAGAAAATATTACGTACATCCTAGTTATTAAATTTAAGTTAAAATTTCAATGGGATGGATGCATCTGCTTTGCCTTAACCATTTGCGTTGAGCGGGCAATTTCACCAATGAAAAACACAAAAAGTTTAAAATATGTTGTTTGTTGATTATCTGTGTCCACTTTTAGCACTCTTATTTGCTTCTAAAATATACGAAAACTGTTCGCGAGTGTTTTGATTCTACGAAAGAATCGATAATTTTTGATTATGATAAAAATAATTAGGGCTGTTTTGTGCCGAGCGATAACGGTGGGAAAACAATGCGGTGGCAGCGAATAACGGAACAGCAGATTAGTGGTCAGGTCTAGGTGGTGGGGGTAACGACGGAGCTCAGTCACTTACTTCCCCTCGGATGGTAAAGGTTAATAATTATAAAAACATAAATAGTATACGTAAATATGCAATCATTTCTCATGGTCCCACCGAAACCCAGTTTGAGAACCGCTGATCTAGAGATTTTTAAGGAGTAACGTTTTGAGAGAGAGATCAGAGCAACATGTGTTTTAGAGCAGGGGTAGGCAACGTCGGTCCTGGAGTGCCACAGTATGTGCAGGTTTTTGTTCCAACCCAGTTCCTTAACGAGAACTCAATTATTGCTAATGAAGCACATATTGCTTAAGTGACATTTTAATGCTTCATTTTAGTGGTCTCGCTTGTTAAGGTTCTCCAACCTTAATTGCTTATTGCAGTTTATGCAGCAGTTTAAGATTGAAATAAGCAATTAAGGTTGGAGAACCTTAACAAGCGAGACCACTAAAATGAAGCATTAAAATATCACTTAAGCAATATGTGCTTCATCAGCAATAATTGAGTTCTCGTTAAGGAACTGGGTTGGAACAAAAACCTGCACTCCAGGACCGACGTTGCCTACCCCTGTTTTAGAGGGTAGCTGCTGATTGGCAGAGATATCACGGCCACGTGCTTTTCTTCCCACACGGGGGACGCTCTCCCGTCAGAGCTGAACATGATCAGATACAGTGCCAGCGCTTGATGTTGGAGCGTACCTACCTTCCGCCTGGCCAGAATTACATTTTTTTTTAATGATTTTTAAAGTTTGTCCTGTTTCACTACTATGTTGGAAGAGCGGTGGGGGGAACAGCTAGTAATGAATAAAACAAACAACAACCCCCTAAACACACAGTAAGAACTTCTGGCTTGGATACTAGAGAACTGTTGCAATCAATAATAGAACTATAGGTGGCAGGGAGATAGTCAGAGCTGTCACGTCACACAAAAACACACCACCTGGTAACCGATGGTCTTGACGATTAATACACAAAACAGCGGCACACATTGAAAAATTAAAGAGCGACACCATACACAAGTAGATAACAGTAGAAATAAAATGCATCTTTTCTTGGAGATAGAAAACACTCACAGAACCTCAGCCCAAAGGTACTACATAGAAACAGTACCATTTCCCCCCCAAGAAAAAATGTAAATAAGACTCAGGAAACTTCAGAACTTCATTTTAATAATACTAACATTCACAACAGTACCTCACAGAGTTGGAGAATCTGTAATGATGACACAAAAAACAGCACTACCGGTCGATTGGGACGGTACATATGAGGAGGAATCACTCAGGGTGTTGCCTCCTCCTTTCTAACAGATGGTACAGTAGGGCCTTGGACTTAATGATGCTGGGAACTACAAGAAGCACGCAGCGAACTGCGTACCTATGACAGAGCTTATCGTGTCACAGGATACATTTGGTGTCATGAGAAAAAAAGTATAAAATCACTAAAAAAGCCAGTAAACTATTGTGCTGTGCGTCAGGGTTAGTGACAAATGGCACATGATGATCCACGTCTAAATTAGGTAAAGGTAAAAAAAAAAAAAAAAAAAAAAAAAAAAAGGACGTCAGTCATTTTCTAACCTGCTTAGTCCTGAACAGGGTCGCAGGGGGTGCTGGAGCCTATCCCGTCTAGCATAGGGTGCAAGGCAGGAACAAACTCTGGAACCTAAATCGAAATTCAGTGGAAAAGAAATATTTTTGGATTTTATGTGTTCGTTCATATCAGTGGAATCGCTGTAATTCAACACCACCATAAGACAAAAACTGTCTGCATCTAAGAAGAATAAAAAAAAATGTAGACGCGAGCACCAGTAGGCTTTGCGCCCTAAAAAGTTAACTGAACTCTTTCTCTAACATTTCAGCAATTATTTACCACTCTGGTGATGAACTTTCTGATCATAAAATAGGTCATTACGATAGCAATTGAAGAGGAAAAATCATAAATAATCACAGAATTCAGGTATTTGAGGGTTCCTCTAGAGCAGGGGTGTCCAACCCCGGTCCTGGTGGGCCGCAGTGGCTGCAGGTTTTCATTCTAACCATCTCCTTCATTAGTGACCAGTTTTGGCTGCTAATTAACTTCTTGTGCCTTTAATTAACTTGACTCAGGCCCCTTAGTTGTTTCTTTTTCCTTAATTAGCAGCCAAACAATAATGAGACACAAAATGAACCAGCTCACCTGTGCCCATCACACAATATTTTGGAAATAAAGAAGGGTGGACGTCTCAGTAAGGTTGATCTCTGAGGTCACCAAAACATTTTGACGATGTTCTTAGAAAGAAAAACAGAAAATCAACAGTTTTGGAAATGTCTGCTGTGGCAGAATGACAGCAGCCATGAGCCATGGAATTAACTAATGGGTTTAACTCTTTTAGGGCGGATATCGACTTTAGTCGACACAAGGGGTTGAGGGCAGATATGAACTACTGTAAAGTCACATTCAGTTGCAGAAGGCAAAAAAAATCTGAAAACATCAATAAAACTCAGCGTTATATTATATGTAGACTCTCTTTGCTAGGAAGACTGTTAGACTCGTTGACTTGACGTTGAATCCCTGCGTGTGCAAGAGTAGCACAGAGTAAAAGACGTTTAGAATGGCATCAACATCGGGCGAGAGAGCGAAGTGAATGCGCAAAGCAAAACACTCCATGCATGTTATTTATTTATTGCGTATTATTGCCGAATCAGACTCTGACTTACTGAATCTGATTTTGATATAAAAACAAGAGTCAGGTACCTGCATCAGTTAATCGGACCCTAGCTGATCGTACAGCTGTTGCTCCTACACATGGGACTACACAGACAATTATCGAACTCCAATTTTGATGCACTTGAGTTGGAAACGAAAACGATCGTTCAGTTCCCAGCTGACTGTAGTACACAACACGCTCAGGCAACTGACGTGCCTATAGCAATGTTCAACTACAAAGACATACGTACAGTAAATGTGTGGGAGGCAAGCTGACAACTGGCCTTCAGATGACACGGCATGCCAGGGGACACTACGGATTACCAGCCACTCGACTACTTCAAACTACGTTTTTCCAGAAAGTGCCTTTCAGCTTATGAGTGATGACACAAACAGGTATGTAATAAGTATGTGAATTTATGCTGTCTGTATGGAAAAAATTAAGCAAGACTTGCAAGACTGCAAGAGAGGACAGAGCCGACTATACTTCCTTAGAAGGCTGGCATCTTTCAGCATCTGCAATAAGATGCCGCAGATGTTCTATCAGACGGTTGTGGTGAGCGCCCTCTTCTACGCGGTGGTGTGCTGGGGAGGCAGCATAAAGAAGAGGGACACCTCACACCTGGACAAACTGGTGAGGAAGGCAGGCTCTATTGTAGACACGGAGCTGGACAGTTTGACATCCGTGGCAGAGCGACGGGCGCTGAGCAGACTCCTGTCGATCATGGAGAATCCACTGCATCCACTGAACAGGATCATCTCCAGACAGAGGAGCAGCTTCAGTGACAGACTGCTGTCACCGTCCTGCTCCACTGACAGACTGAGGAGATCGTTCCTCCAGCACACTATGCTACTCTTCAATTCCACCCGGGGGGGTTAAACGTTAACATTTAACATTATACAAAGTTATTGTCTGTCTGTATACCTGCATTGTTATCACTCTTTAATTTAATATTGTTTTTTATCAGTATGCTGCTGCTGGAGTATGTGAATTTCCCCTTGGGATTAATAAAGTATCTATCTATCTATCTATCTATCTATCTATCTATCTATCTATCTATCTATCTATCTATCTATCTATCTATCTATCTATCTATCTATCTATCTATCTATCTATCTATCTATCTATCTAACAATCAACCTATCTATCTATCTATCCTCTATCTATCTATCTAAACAGTCAACCATTCATCTCACTTTAGCTGGAAGAATTAACATTGTTAAAATTAATATCCTTCCTATATACATCAATAAATTGTTTTTTAAGAAATTAGATTCAACCATAACCTCATGCATTTGGAATTTAAAACATTCACGTATCCAAAGAGCGACCCTACAAAGACCTAAAGCGGAAGGCGGCATGGCTCTACCTAACTTTCAATTTTATTACTGGGCAGCAAATATACAAAGTATAAAAACCTGGACATGGACACAAATAGATGAACATACACGGGCTTGGTCTGCAATAGAAATAAAATCCTGCAGTACGTCTTTATATTCTTTGCTTTGTACCCCAATAAATGCAAGTTATCGCCAATATACTAACAACCCAATTGTGCTTCACTCACTCAGCATTTTAAGATAAAGAAGCTTTTATCTGTGGCACCTCTGCACGCTAACCACCTTTTTCCATCCTCTCAAACGTACGCAGTTTTTAATGTCTGGAAAACATTTGGGATTAAATCACTTAGAGATCTGTACATAGACAACATCTTCACATCCTACAAACAATTACACTTCAAGTTTAACGTTCCAACAACACATTTCTTTCACTGCCTTCGAATCAGAAACTTTGTTAAACAGAACCTGCCCAGTTTTCCTCACCTCCCACCTACCTCTATGCCGGAAAAAATATTGATCAGTCTTGAGGACTCCACCTAGTAATATACAAAACCATTTTACAGTCCCTCCCTTTCAAAGATCCAAGAGGACAATTGGAAAAGGATCTCTCACTCAACATCTCAGAAAAGGAGTGGAAGGTAGCAATGCACAGAATCCACTCGAGCTCCATATACACAAAGCATACAATTATTCAACTCAAAATTATGTATCAAGCACATCTCTCTTGTTTAAAATTGTCCAAAATGTTTCCAGGGCAAGAGCCAACTTGGAAATGCTGAAGTAGCGCTCCAGCCTCACTGGGTCACATGTTCTGGACCTGCACCAAATTAACATCATTCTGGACCAAAATCTTTAAGTGCCTTTCAGACAGCCTTTGTGTCCCAATCCCACCTAACCCACTAACAGCTGTGTTTGGTGGGCTCACAGAGGGGCTTAAAGTGGAGAAGGACAAACAAACAAACTGTAATGGCCTTTACTACACTATTGACATGTAGACTTATTTTGCTCAACTGGAAGAATCCTAACTCACCATGTCTGTTAAGTCAGTGGATAACTGATGTTACTATATATACTATTTGAAACTGGAAAAAATCAAATTCTCACTTAGAGGATCTGTGCAGAACTTTTTCAAAACCTGTCAGGATCTCATCAATAACATTTTAGAATAAGCTTTTAAAGCACTGAGGAAGCAGATTCTCTCCCCTTTTTTTTCTTCTCCATTTATCTTTATTCACTTATTAATTCATCTAATTACTTATTTTTACTAGCTTTAAGATTTACTCTGCTGGTTTAGCTCTCTCTCTCAGGGGTGGGGGTTGATTTGTTTTTGATTTTATGTTTGTAGAAATTGATTTATTTGTATGGAATGTTGTGTGATTACAATAAAATAAAAGAGTATGTGAATTTACATACTGTAGAGCAGTGTTTCCCAACCTCGGTCCTGGCTGCAGGTTTTTGTTCCAACCAGCTTCTGTTTTTAATTGGATTCCTGTGCTAATTAAGTGATTTGTCATTTCCCAAGTTAGAACATTAGAACACTCGAGACGAGAACAGGCCATTCTGCCCAACAAAGCTCGCCAGTCCTGTCCACTTATTTCTTCCAAAAAAACATCAAGTCGAGTTTTGAAAGTCCCCAACGTCTTACTGTCTACCACACTACTTGGTCGCTTATTCCAAGTGTCTGTCGTTCTTTGTGTAAAGAAAAACTTCCTAATGTTTGTGCGAAATTTCCCCTTCACAAGTTTCTAACTGTGTCCCCGTGTTCTTGATGAACTCATTTTAAAATAACAGTCTCGATCCACTGGACTAATTCCCTTCAAAATTTGAAACACTTCACTCAGGTCACCTCTTAACCTTCTTTTGCTTAAACTGTAAAGGCTCAGCTCTTTTAACCTTTCCTCATAATTCATCCCCTGTAGCCCTGAATCAGTCTCGTTGCTCTTCTCTGGACCTTTTCTAGTGCTGCTATGTCCTTTTTGTAGCCTGGAGACAAAAATGTTCTGTGTTTTGGGAACAATATAGAAATTAGAAAACTAAGTTTGGTAAAAAATATATATATATATATATATTACGGCAGGCACCTGGGGATCACACCCAGCCGGGACGCCTGGAAGGACCAGGAGGCGGACTATACATCCCCCGGGCCACGAGGGGGCAACTGCCCTGGTTAGTGTGGGGACCACTTGAACGTATCATGGAGGCTCAACCCCACTGGGGCCCGTGGGCACTGCCAGGGGGCACTCCAAGTTTCATAGAGCCCGGGATGTCTACATTTCCGCCACACCTGGGAGTGCTGGCCGAGGAACTTCTAGGGATGCCCAGAGTGCTTCTGGGAGCTCATGCGGCACTTCCGCCATACCAGGAAGTGCCGCCGGAAGGACGTCAGGGAGCACCTGGAGCACCTCTGGGTGAATATAAAACGGGCCGCGGTCCTACAATCAGGGAGCCGGAGTCGGGTGGAAGAAGGCAACGTTCGGGAGTGAGGAGGAAAGGCGGCCCAAGGAGGACCATTGAGAGGCACTGAACTGAAGGGTGTTTGGTGCTGGAGCACTGTGTGTGTGTGCAGGACTTGTGTTTTGGGACCTTGTTTAATAAATGTGTGTGTTTTAAAGAACTGCCGGTGTCCAGGCTGTCTTCTCACAATATATATACATTCTCACATATATATATATTTCCCGTGTCTGCGTGGATTTCCTCCAGGCACTCCGGTTTCTTCCCACAGTCCAAAGACATGCAGGTTAGGTGGATTGGCGATTCTAAATTGGCCCTAGTGTGTGCTTGGTGTGTGGGTGTGTTTGTGTGTGTGTCCTGCGGTGGGTTGGCACCCTGCCCAGGATTGGTTCCTGCCTTGTGCCCTGTGTTGGCTGGGATTGGCTCCAGCAGACCCCCGTGACCCTGTGTTCGGATTCAGCGGGTTGGAAAATGGATGGATGGATGGTAACCAAGCAGTTATATGGGAATAATGTATTTTTGCCTTTTTAACAATATTTTGATCTTGATTTTCATTCTACTTTTCTAGATGTTCTAATTGTTTAATTAATCCATTATTTACTAATTAGTGGGTCTGATGCTAAAGTAGTTGCAGCCTTTGATTATTCTGTGTCATTTGCCAGCATGTCTGCTCTGCTCATTTTTAATTGTCATTAATAAGATACAACGAAGGGGAAAAACTGAGCAGAGAAAGGGCAAAGTATAATGAAATCAACAAAAGAGAGTTAAGTATTTAAATCTATAGCAAAAGCAGAAATATTTCTAAATGTCTTATAAATGTAAAAATCATGCTGCTGTGCTTTTCTGAATGTAAAAGAAAAATAATACCAGCTAATTAAATGTCACTGATTAGGAATCTGGTTGGAACTAAAACCTGCAGCCACAGGGGACCGAGGTTGGGAAACACTGCTGTAGAGGCTCATGGAACATAAAGCAGAGTTGATTTATGTATGAAACCATTGGTTTGTGTGCTTCTTAGAAAACTGAGTCTTTTAGGAAAAATATTGAGCACTGGGACAAAAGAGGAAACAAAATAAATAGCCCTATAAGAGTTCCTTAACAGCAAGAATCGACTGCTCATTAAGAACCTGGTTGGAGTGAAATTGGTTGGAGTTTGAAAACCCAATCTAGCTGGTCATCTGTCGGCTCATTTCATGTCTCATTTCTGTTTGGCTACCATTTAATGAAGAAACGAATAAATTCAGAGGACTGAATCCTTAAAAACAGGGCTATTAAAATGAAGGGAAAAGGAGTTAATTAGCAGTGAAAACTGGTCACTGATTAGGAAAAGGCTTTGAATGAAAACTTGCAGCCACTGCGGCCCTCCGGTCCTAGAATTTGACATCTGTGCTCTAGGGTGCTTCTTGCAAGATTTAGCTCGTAAACTAATCAGCACGTCATCATCTCATAACAGGCTGAAGTTTCGAGTTTGGGATTTTTCCACCCAGCTGTTTTAAGCTCTAGACCGTCCTGAAGAAACTGTGACCCGCAGACACACACACCCATCATCAAGATATCGCTGTTTTCGGTACCAGGGGACCCTAAAATGTCGAGATCTGTCAAAAACTGGAGATCAAAATTTTTGACAAATCTAAAGCTTTCGCTCCTCCCCCAGAGACGGGGTTTATAGGGGCACAAAGAAAAAATGCACTTTGAATATTATTTTTATTTCATTAGGTTTTGGAATAAGTGCCCAAGCACTATAAAAGTGTCAGTGAATGTGGCAGGAACACCCAGAAAAAAGTCAGTCAGCCATCGTCCAACCCGCTATATCCTAACACAGGGTCACGGGGGTCTGCTGGAGCCAATCCCAGCCAGCACAATGCGTAAGGCAGGAACAAATCCCGGGCAGGGTGCCAGCCCACCACAGGGCACACACCCACACAATAGGGACAATTTAGGATCGCCAATCCACCTAACCTGCATGTCTTTGGATGGTTGGTGGAAACCCACGCAGACATTGGGAGAACATGCAAACTCCATGCAAGGAGGACCCGGGAAGCAAACCCAGGTGTCCTAACTGCGACACCGTGCCACCCACCCAGAAATAAATGGCTATGAAATACCTACGAGTAAAATCTCTACTTTTACTGTTTTGAAGCAGTACAAAAAAACAGGATTCATCCTCCACTTTTACTGTTTTCAAAAAAGTATCTGTGGCAAACATTGAAAACCCATGGCCTGTGTGTCACTCTGAAGGGCAGATCTTACTCTGTATATCACAATAGATATAGTTGGTGCCACGACGCATGCACGTCTGAGGATCAGCATTCAAGCCCTTCCCAGGTATGTGACACCACCACAGTGGCTCTGCCACTAACAGTCTTGTCCATTTCTTCTTCCATAGTCTTGAGAAAGTGCCCAGTGAGGGCAGCTCACCCCACCCCTTCTGGTCCCGGAGCTTCAAAGAAACAAACACCCGAAAGGAAGTGTCGTCAATCATGGAGACCACCTAACGAGGGGAGCTCTGAAGTCTGAGGACCCACTGGCAGAGCCGAAACATTTAGACACCACTTGGCTATGTGGCACTTACTTCTGCTGTTGTTTCTCACGCCATCGAGCGCTGATTTTTGTTTTGGACCTTATCAGCATATGGGGATTGACGTGTTCATACCACAAAATATTTTGGTTTCATTGACCCTTCTTCACTTGGGTGACCCCATCAGCAAAGAAATTATGTTGTGTATTCAAATGACAGGAAGGCCTAAGAGAAGGTTTATGGATGTGGTGAGAGAGGACATGCAGGTGATGGGGGTGACAGAACAAGATGGAGAGGACAGGAAGAGATGGAAGAAGATGATCTGCTGTGGCGACCACTAACGGGAGCAGCCGAAAGAAGAAGAAGAACATTCAAATGACAACACCAATAGTTGCAAGATTTAAAAATGTCTTTACAAAAGAAGACAATTCTGAAATACAGAAAGTGGACTGTGGTGTCGTTTGAAGGTTGAAAGGTTCCTTGTTTTTAGTAGATCATTGTCTGTCCGTCAAATTGTATGCAATCAAATCAGGACGTTCAAGAAAGCCATGGAGGGCGTTGGGGGCAGGTGATGCTGTGATACCTCATTGCGGCCATCTTTGAGGGAATGCGGTACCGGGGTATGTAATACAGGATTTTAAAACAGAAAAACATCGTTACTTTAATTATAACAATTAAGAAAGGAATGATTTGAGCCTTTTTTAAAAATTTTGTGTTATTGTTCGGTACTATTGGCGAGTCCATAACATTAGGGCGGAGTTTAAATGGTAAATTTGGCCTTGCTAGACATGTTGGAGTTTAATTTGAGGCTGTAGCAAGAATGCATCTTTTTTTTTTTTTGAAGATTTTTGATTAGACATTAAAGTTAAATGATTTAAAAAGATAAAATGTTACAAAACTAAAGGGGGGGGGGGGGGGACAAACACTGTTGTATTTTTTTTGTGCAAGAAAATCTGATGAAAAATGAAGAAGGCTTAATAAAAAAAGAAGGCCTACAAAAAATATTTTCTTTTCTTGAAGATTTTTTGATTTGACTGAAAAAGATGTAAAACTACAAAACTACAAAAAGGGTGAAACAAAGCTGTATTCTTTGTGGGAGAAATTTTAACTTGAACAGAAGGCTTTATAAAAGCATGAAATAGAAATAAATAAAAATAAATAAATAAATAAAAAGCCCACAAAAAATATTTTTTTTCTTGAAGTGGTTTGATATAACCCTGAATTTAAAAGATTTAAAACAATGAAAACCTACAAAACTGCAGGGAGAAACAAAGTTGTATTCTTTGTGGGAGAAAATTTAACTTGCTACATCTTAATGAGAACAGCAGGCTTTATAAGAGCATGAAATAGACACAAAATAATAATAATAATAATAAGGCAATAAAAATATTTTTTTTCTTGAAGATGCCTGATAGGACACTGAATTTAAAAGATCTGAAACAGTGAAAAGGTAACTGATGCATTTTTTGTTGGAGAAAATCTAACTTGCTATCTCATAAGAAAACTGGAGGCTTTATGAGAAAATCAAATAGCAAAAACAACAAAGCCCAGACATTTTTTGGAGGACTTTTGTTATACCTGAATTTAAACGATTTAAAAAGAAGAAAAGCAACAAAACCATGAGGGCTACAGAGCTGTTGTATTTGTTGTGGAGAAAATGTAACTTGTTATCTGTTAAGAGAACTGAAGGTTTTATGAGAAAATTGAAATATCCAAAAGATTGAAGATTTTTGGCGTGACATTAAATTTCAAAGATTTTAAAAGCTGCAAAACTACAAGGGGAAACAAAGCAGTTATATTTTTTGTGGGAGAAAATTTCCCCTGATATCTCTTATCAGAAATGAGAAAATAAAATAGCCAAAAAAACATATATATATTTTGTGATGCAATATTAAATTTAAAAGATTTTAAAAGATGAAAAGCTACAAAACTATGGGGAAGCACAGATGTTATACTTGTTGTGAAAGACATTTTGACTTACTTTATATTTTTTATTTTGACCTTACTTTTATTCTATGTTAATTAGTGTTCTCTTATTTCAATTCTTATTTTGTCATTTTTCTCTTTCTTCATCCTGTACAGCACTTCGAGCTACATTATTTGTATGAAAATGTGCTATAGAAATAAATGTTGTTGTTGATATATCTGTTATGAGAACTGAAGGCTTTATGGGAAAATGAAATAGCAAAAAAATTTTTTTGAAGATTTTTGATATGGCGTTAAATTTAAAAGCTTTAAAAAGATGATGAGGTACAAAACTACAGGGGGAAACAAATTTGATGTATTTTTGTGGGAGAAAAATCTATCAGAACTGACGGCTTTATAGGCAAAATGAAATTGCAAATATACATATACATACACACACACACAAAGATATAAATATATATATATATATATATACTGTATGTACACACACACATATAAATATATATATATATATATATATATATACGCATATACAGTATATATATATATATACGCACACATATATATACACATATACATATATATATACATATGCATACGTATCTCTCTCTATTTTATATATATATATATATATATATATATATATATATATATATATATATATATATATATATATGAGACAGTAAACTATTTTCAACAATTCTATGATCTGCTTCTCACAACTGAGGGCATCGTGGCGGATGTTAGCCGACTTGCTGACCAACCACAAGCGTGATTCAGACTACGAATGCCGTGAATATATATATATATATATATTAGTACAAATGTCCAGCTTCAAAATGTACACGTTTTTGCCAACGCGGCTGGCACAGTGGGCTCGGAATAGGATGTTATGTTACTTAGAAATCAGCTTTTATTTAAGGGGGAAAAAAAGAATAAACAGGTAACTACTTACAAGGTACAAACGTTAAGTGCGCCATCGGCCGGACTACTAGTTTTTCTTTTCTACACATTGGTCTACTGCTTGTTTTCGCCCGATTTGTTTAGAGTATTTCAGACAACCGGTAATTATTAATATTTATTTATATGCACCTCCTCATCCCGTACACAGCGCTCCTCTCTTGTCATCCTTTGAATTCATTTCCCGTCTCTGCAGCATCTCATTCGCGGTCACGGGCAGCAATATAAAACAAACTAAATTCGTCCAATTTGCTTCAAAAGTACAATTACGACTCGAAAGAGAAATCTTCACCTGTCGACTTCTGCGCCTCTCTTTGCAGCACTACACGTGTTGAAACGCAGACATTTGTCGGGAGATTCGTCCTGAATCGAGCACATATGCAGTTTCCATTTTCCTGAGCTCATCAAACTTCTAATGAAGATGACGCTTATCACAAAGAGAAGAATTTCCAAACAGCCCAGCCACTACGCGTTCCTGTCCCGGACTCCTGGACTGTTCCGTGCGCTGCCCTCCTCTTACTTAAAAACGGCCCTGCAGATCCTCGGGCGATGTCAAATGAATACAAGATGCGCCTTACCTTTGGTTCCTTTCGTGCGCCACAGGGACGGAGGGGCAGCCCGTTTTTTTTTTTTATCTCGAGCCGGCTTCCCCGTGAAGCTGTTCTCTAGCAGTATGGTTTGTTGTTGAAGTATTCTGCCCTCACCCGAGTCCCCAAGCATGACAATGTCTGAACGCCCCCCTTCCGCATCATGCCGCATCACAGTAGGCATCTGTAGCCAGGAGACAGAGGTGCTTAAATTAGAAAGCCACCGCCAGCAGAAAAAAAAAAACGGAGCCACTGCAACCCCCGACCCCAGAAACCATCAAATACAAAAAAGATATACTGCACATCTGTTTTACGAGCCCCCTAGGGAGTGCCGACTGCAGCTACTTACCCTGTCTGCATTATTAATAGATGTTAATGGTTCCATTATATTGGATAGCAGCTCCAGCTCTGTTTTTTAATAGGGAATATACGAGTCAGATAGCAGGAGGAAGCAAGCTGGTCTCGCGGTCCTGCTGACTGATGGGGAAAAAAAATCTTTTCTGTCAAGGCTTGAAGGCGCTGGATATCGGCTCCTCTAGGAAAACAAGACTGACGGGTGCAGACGCTGCAGTTCCGATCGGGGTGATTCCTGGCCAGTTGGCGTGTCTGTCTAAATCAACCAAGCGTTCCTCTTTCAAAATAAAAAATAAACGTTTGAAAAGCAATCAACGAATAAAGTAAAAAAAGAACAGGCGGGAAGAGAAATTCTATAATAAAAATGAAAACGTTTAAGGGATCTAAGAAAAGTAAGATAACAACTGTAACCGTGCAATATCTGGTGTCATTTTAGGAGCTGTAGAAGCTAACAAAAGAGGCGGTGCGCGATTTTGTTCACTTCCAGTTTGATGTACATAGTATAAAACCCTGGAGACATGAACTTGTGTATTCCTATAATAGATAGATAGATAGATAGATAGATAGATAGATAGATAGATAGATAGATAGATAGATAGAAAGATACTATATAATGGGTAGATAGATAGGTAGATAGATAGATAGATAGATAGATAGATAGATAGATAGATAGATAGATAGATAGATAGATAGATAGATAGATAGATAGATATGAAAGGCACTATATAATAGATAGATAGATAGATAGATATGAAAGGCACTATATAATAGATAGATAGATAGATAGATAGATAGATAGATAGATAGATAGATAGATAGATAGATAGATAGATAGATAGATAGATAGATAGATAGATAGATACTTTATTAATCCCAAGGGGAAATTCACAATAGTGGATGGAAGGGCATCCTGTAGAAGAAAACGTAAGACTTGGGGGGTCACATAGTGATTTTGGGGTAATGCTGTTATTGTGAATGAAGTGTTTTGGTATGCTTTCTGTATTAAAATATAGCATGTATCTTTGAAGTGGCATAAAGGGTTAATAGATACTGTACAAACCTGTTCATGCGTATCAGGAAACAAGATCAAGGTCGAGTGGACAACGAGGAGCATGAAGGTTCTAGGTGGCTGCCTGACATGTGCCCAGTAAGATTTGACGGTTGTCAGTTACCAAGAAAAATGAGTAAGAGTGCATCCCAAAAAGTATTGTAAAGGACCAAAAAATGTAATGAAAGGGACTTTCATTTTAGGGTATGTAAGCCAATCAGAGTGAGCGTAAGCTAGTGAACCAATCAGAGTAAGCAATAATTCAGCACTGTTATGCAAATTCATTAGACAACTCTGCATATAAAAGGCAAAGCCCTCACTGACTCAGCACTTCCTAAACAAAACAGCCAAAACTGATTGTCATGAGACAAGTTAACAAGAATCTCACAGATTAAAAACAGAGATAAAAGAGTGTGAGAGGCATTGCTTCGGTCCTCCATGAGAGAAGAAAGATTTCAGTCCAGTCCAGACTCCTCACTAATTCTCCCACTTTCCATATAGAGGGGAAGCTGAAATTTCGCGTGCTCATTCCTTGCAGAGTACTTACTAAAGTTAGGTATGTTTCATGTCCTATTGCAACATCCAAGGGGGGGGGGGGGGGACAGGTGTACCCCTAAACTGTATATATAGATGGGGGAAACCCCTCCTCACTATTTCTGTGACTTCCAATATACGTAGGAAGCCAAATTTCCTATGCTCATCCTTTACACTGTACTTACAAACGTTAAGTATGTTTCATTTCGCGCCGTGCCCCATAACGAACTTTCGAAAATAACGCCTTCTTTTTGGTGGTTATCACCATTATGCCATAAGGAACGTTCGGAACTGACCTCTCCTTTTGGCGGTTTCCATTATTTCCATTAACAGATGATTTATTTCACGGCAGAGATGCACTGGGGCCGCCCCCGGTCCCCCTACCTTTTTCCGCTCGGCCGCTGTCCGCGCACCTACCACGTGGTTGGCTCCCTATCTATATACATTAATGACATCCCGCGCTCATGCGCCTCCTCACTCGCTTTCTTACTTTCCTCAGCTGTTCGTCGTGTTTGACTCCACCACTTCAAGCCTGTTATTGTTCGCCTTGCTTCACATCTTCCTGCTGGTGACTCCTGCCCTTTCATTTAGTTTCTTCACACTCTTAATCCTCTGGGCATGCCTCCGTATACAGTACTCTACTTTTGAAGGTTGGCGCACCACTTATGTTACTACAAAACTTACAACCACCAAAACTCTGTAACGGCATCAGGCTTCAGATCAAATTTCTGCACAAGAACCTCATTGAGGCCACTGTCTTGACTTGAACTGGCTCAGGGGGAGACTGGATTTATTCCTCACATCCCTCTCATACCCTCTGAGCTCCCATTCTATTTCAAACGCCTCCAGTTTCCAGTAAGGGTCTGCTTCACTATGACAATAAATAAGGTACAGGGCCAGACTCTAAAAAAGGTCGCCATTGACTTGACACAAGATGGCTTCCCACATGGCCAACTATACGTTGCATGCTCAAGAGTGAGCTCAGCTGGTCATTTTACAGCCCGAGAGCAGAACTGCAAACATCGTTTACAAAGAGATACTTACATCCTAAAAATGGGCATTTCTCATAAACAACATTTACAATCATAAATGAAACTCTTTACAATCATCAAATTCACTCTCAATACTAAATTAAGCCTACGACAATTCCATTGACAATCATGTTACGTTATTTTTAAAATGTTTCCTTTTCTGTTTCATAACTTCTTTAACACACTACTTCTCCGCTGCGAAGCGCCAGTATTTCACTAGTACCATATAAACAAAAGACCTGTGTGTGTCACAGAGTAGTTTTCTAGCATTTCATATCTATAGGGCTTTATGGGGTAATTTAGTTTCAGTTCTAAATTGAGGGGTTTTTTTCCCCTGCATATTCTGCACCACACTCCAGTCCAGCTGGTGGCAGTAAAGCACCATAACTGGGTCTGCCAACTACCCTAATAAGACAGAAGAAGAAGAAGGTGCGTGTGTGTAGGAAGCAGTGCACTCTGCTTGAGCTCAACTGTAGCCACTAGGTGGCGCATGCATGCACTTTTAAATTTTTTCGTCGCTTGCATGCACTTCAGTTCTCACTACAGAAGACGTGTGTGTGTGTGTGTGGGAATGGGAATAGTCGGCTCTGATCATACTCAACCACAGCCATGGGAATTGGTGTGAATTCTACAGAAGATGCAGAAGCTTATACAAGTGTGACTTGCACTTTGTTGAGTTGGCGCACGCGTGCACTTTTAGATTTTTTCGACGTTAGCAGGCACCTCATTTCTCGTTCAACCCAAGCAGACAAACTCAGCTTTGTGGTACATGCATGTTGTACGTTCACCCAACAAGCTACCATACGTCTGCCAGCGACAGGGTCCGGCCTATCCTGCTCAATGTGTGCCACAGCTGCACTCGACTACACGTCCGTCTCAGACAAAATACGACCCGTCCCGGCCCACTTAGCTGACGCCTCTGCAAGTTCACCAATATAGTAAAACTGCGAGGGAGTCTTCGGGTTGTTTTTTTGTCCCGAAGACCACACTCAGGTAGTTTATCTATAATAATGACCCTCCGTGTCCGTTCTGTGACCCCCAAAATAAATTAACAAGAATCTCACGGATTAAAAACAGAAGAGATGAAGGAGTGTGAGAGGCATTGCCTTGGTCCTCCATGACAGAAGAAAGACTTCAGTGTTCTTTGACCGTTCTGTAGCAGCCTCTGCTCGGGGAGCCATCCCTTACCAGACTGTTGTGATCGGGTGCTCCCTCTTTGTGAAGAGAAGTTAAAAATGCATTGGGCAAGCTTCCTCCTGACTGATTCATGGGTGATTTCTGGCTTAATAAGAGGTTCTTAGTTAACACTAAATATTTATTTCTTCCACAGTCCCAATGGTGGTGGACCCTGTTCTCTTACCTGGACACAGGGGATGGTCTCGTCCAGCCAAATAGAATCGGTTGGGAGGTCAGTATGATGGATGGAGATGATGGGGTTATCTGCTGGGATGGCTAGTGTTCCTCATCCCAGTTGAGGGGCCAGGCACTTCAGAAGCGGTCATCCACCTCAAGCTAAGTATGTTCAGGCCCAGCCAGTTCTTGGATGGGAGACCATCTATGAAAAGGCTTGGTTTGCGCCTGTTGGAGGAGTTGGTGGGGCCAGCAGGGGGCGCTCACAATGTGGTCTGTATGTGGATCCCAGTGCCCCAGTGCAATGATGGGGGACACTGTGCTGCAAGAATTGTCACCTTCCTTTCGATGAGAGCTTTAATGTGGTCATAAAAGATCTCTGGGCGTATTTTGAATAAGAGTAAGGTGTTACCCGATGTCCTGGCTAAATTGCCCATCGTCTCATTGATTCATCTCCTGTCCCTAACTGGCAAACTGTCACTCTCATCCCTTCACCACCTGATAGGTAATGTGTACTGTGCATACTGGCACAAAATGGCTGCCACTGCATCATCCAGGTGGATGCTGCACATTGGTGGTGGTTGATGTGCCCCCCCCCCCAACTCTCTATGTCCTTGAGTAGGTTAAAAAAAGTGCTACATAAATGTAACAAATTAAGGACACTGGGAGGCAGCCTCCTGAGCTCATGTCTCTCCCACCCATACATTGGAGGGTAGCAGGCCTTCTGGTGAATCCCCATTCAGATACCCGGCGAGTGCCATGAGAGTTATGGTTCTGTAGGGCTGCCCTGTTTGGGAACTGACTCCCCTTTCTTGGGGGTGGTTGTACCTGACATGGAAGTAATTTCTGGAGGTATAATGAATATATTTGTGAATTTCCCCTTGGGATTAATAAAGTATCTATCTATCTATCTATCTATCTATCTATCTATCTATCTATCTATCTATCTATCTATCTATCTATCTATTATATAGTGCCTTTTCTATCTATCTATCTATTATATAGTGCCTTTTCTATCTATCTATCTATCTATCTATCTATCTATCTATCTATCTATCTATCTATCTATCTATCTATCTATCTATCTATTATATAGTGCCTTTTCTATCTATCTATCTATCTATCTATCTATCTATCTATCTATCTATCTATCTATCTATCTATCTATCTATCTATCTATCTATCTAGTGATTATCGGGTATTAGAAGTACTCCTGGGTTAAGTTCAAAAGAGTCCAAACCATATGAAAAAAAATCATATTGTGCATTGTGGAAAGAAGACACCTGGTTGAAGGCATTTTATGAGATAAAAACAGTCATTTGAACAGGAAGTGTAGTTGGAGTACTTGTGCCTGAGGTTTGTGGCTCAGTGACACCCCCTAGATGGGCACGGCACCTATGGTGGGGTTGTTTTTGTGTTCAGTACACATTATATTGTGCTTGATTTTTAGGATTAGGGTTATAGTCCATATACTACTATACAAGGAAGGCTACAGAGTGTCCAGTCATATTAACAAATCCCGTATATGGGTCCTGAAACCTGAAAAATCAATCATAAAATCAAACCCTGACTTATACACCCGTTCAAAAATGCGACACTTAATTTTTTTTTTACATCTTCTTGCCTCCTCCAATCTCGCACCAATTTCTCAGACGCATCGAATTTTGTCACAGCAGCCCAGTTACCAATTTCTTTCGCTACTTTAATGACGTTTAATTTAAAACCAGCTTCATATTTTCTTCTGATCGAACGCTCCATCTTAGATAAGGGATGCTCTTATGATAAAGGTGTACGAGGGTGTGAGAAACAAAAAACACAAATCAGTGCAAACGTCGCTTCGGAATAGTTTGGGTATTAATGTGTGGTCACGTAGGCACAATACATAGAAAAGAAAAAGGCCGTGTGCTCCGTGGTTACTCTCTCAGGTGGGCATTAGCATAGCATAATCTCTTGGACCAATAGCGTGAGTTTTCCACATTCGACTTACACGACCGACATTATAAAATACCGGAAATTAAACGTTAAAATCAAGTCCAGACTTATCCACGGGAGAACTTAAATGCGAGTACATAAAATAAAAAATCCACATATTACCTCACAGGCTGTAAGAGCACTCGAAGTTTGGTGCAAAATTTTAAATATAGTTGGTTGTGACACAAATAAATCTTTCTTATTACAAACATGTGATGTTACTAACACTTTAATTTTGTCTGACAGCACATGGCTGATTGCGTAGATAGAGCGATCAAGTGATGTATAAGATTTGATTCGAATGTAAGAGCGGTAATGTAAATGAACGTTTTCATTCAAGCGATTGTAGTTTTAAATATCAGTAAATGCAGCACTGCAAAAATTCTGATGATTCAATTACAGTTTTCGTGCACATGAGAAAAAACTGAGCGATGCAGACTTTGACCGTGTATTAACGTTTAAGAGCTAAGTGCTCCGTGGTTGTTCTCTTAGGTGTGCGTTAGCATATCATAATCTCTTGGGCCAATAGCGTGAGTTTTCTGCATTCGACTAATACTTCCAACGTTATAAAATACCAGAAATGATATGGTAAAATCAAGTCCCAACTTATCCAAGAGTATACAGTATACAGTACTCTTCATCATCTTGTATGCAAGGTTATCGAGCAGCTAGTCTTAACAATACTGTACGCATTTATCAGTTGTCCTCAGTCCACAATGAATTGTAAAGTGTCGTCTAACTGAAATGAATCCAACACCTTCTGGATATTCTCTCTCTCAAGGACGTTACTCTCGACACACCCATTCCAAGGTGTTTGTCGCGTTTGTCCTAACAAAACGCATTCCATTTTTCATTCCAACAGACGGTGTATGCAACCAATGGTAAAACCCAGCGTTTCTCAACTTTTCCTGGCGTCACAACGAATGTTTTTTTTCCCAGGAAAGCGTGAGTCAACCACGAGCGTCAAAGCGGTGGGCTATTCAAGTGAATGACAGCTGTTGTTGGAATGACTCACTCGCAACCCACTTCCATTATTAACAACAGCAGCTTGCAACTTGTTGAGAAACACTGCTGTAACCTGCAAAAGCAAATTTTCAATAAAAGAAAGTGAAAGCTGATAGTGGAAGTACTAATCCCAGGAGTAGTGTCACACAGAAGGAAGCAGCTGATGGTCTGACCGCCGGGGTCTCAAGAGGGGGTCTCGGGAGGCTAGCGCACACTCTTTAGAGCTGCTAATGGAATTTGTTATTTATTAATACAATTTATTTCTGCTCTCACTTTGCTACATTAATGAGGGCAGATCAGCAAAACGTTTAATGGACTCGTATGAGATTTGTACCCCCTCTCTCATTTTTTTTTTTTATCTCCTATAGTTTTTCTATTTAAATTTACATTTATTAGGTTACAGGTTTCCTCAATTTGGTATAAGGTTCTCAGCAGCAGTGCTAATGTTTGCAGTGCACCGTCTTTTGGAATGAAAAATGCAGTCTATTTTAAAAGTATTTCTACATGCTTTGCAAAATTCTTTCCAGTAGAGGGCGCATTGCAAAGTGAATGTAAAATTAAATCCACAAACTCTGCACCACTCTTTGTAAGCATGACTGGACCAGGACAGCCTGTAGATAAGGGCACTTACAGTAGTGCTGGACTATATATTGAATTTTCAATTTGATATTTAAGAAGAATATCACAAAAGTCAAGATCACAATGTTCAGGATTTTAATTAGATTTTCCATGGCTTCTACTGAATGTAAAAGAAAATCCACAAACTCAATACCAGTCTTTGACTTTGTCAAGACTACCCAAAGACGGAGGCACTTTGGGCTGGACAATACATAGAATTGTTTATTTAATTTGGAATTTAAGAAGAACATCACAAAAGTCAATATCGCAACGCTCTGTACGTTTATTTGATTTTCTACAGCTTTTACTGAATGCAAAATAAAATCCACAAAATCGTCATCGCTTTTTCTAAACATGACTATGTCAAGCCCACCCACATGTTGCCTGGCTGTCGTGATGAGCATGAGAAAAGAAAAAAATGGAGTGAGGATCAAAAGTGGAAGAGTTTAAGCACAAGAAGTGTTGGCTCCACTTTGGGGAAATAGATTGGAAGATAGTGCAAGCAGTGCAACGTTACTCCGTCTGAAGAAACCTGTCTAGGCACCCTGCTCCACCAACACATCAAAATGGTTCTCTGCTAATCAAAGTTCCGTAAAATGTTTGATGCCCTCTTGCATTGCGTATAAGCAGGCAGGCAGCGGGTGGATGAAAATGACAACAGCAGTGACTTAACATATTGTAAAACAAATGTGCTTTGTCAGTGGTCAGATGACCACAGTACACCCACCACTAATACACATCAAAAGGGACTTGTCGGCAGTGCAGAAGTGATCACTCGTCTCCTGTCTGAGACAACCCTACCAGTCAAGAGTAACAGATAGATAGACAGACAGATGTGAAAGGCACTATATAATAGATAGACAGACAGATAGATGGGCAGACAGACAGATATGAAAGGCACTATATAATAGATAGACAGACAGATAGACAGGCAGACAGACAAGATATGAAAGGCACTATATAATAGATAGACAGACAGATAGACAGGCAGACAGACAAGATATGAAAGGCACTATATAATAGATAGACAGACAGATAGACAGGCAGACAGACAAGATATGAAAGGCACTATATAATAGATAGATAGATAGATAGATAGATAGATAGATAGATAGATAGATAGATAGATAGATAGATAGATAGATAGATAGGAAAGGCAATATATGATAGATAGATAGATAGATAGATAGATAGATAGATAGATAGATAGATAGATAGATAGATAGATAGATAGATAGATAGATAGGAAAGGCAATATATGATAGATAGATAGATAGATAGATAGATAGATAGATAGATAGATAGATAGATAGATAGATAGATAGATAGATATGAAAGGCAATATATGATAGATAGATAGATAGATAGATAGATAGATAGATAGATAGATAGATAGATAGATAGATAGATAGATGTGAAAGGCACTATATAATAGATAGATAGATAGATAGATAGATAGATAGATAGATAGATAGATAGATAGATAGATAGATAGATAGATAGATATGAAAGGCAATATATGATAGATAGATAGATAGATAGATAGATAGATAGATAGATAGATAGATAGATAGATGTGAAAGGCACTATATAATAGATAGATAGATAGATAGATAGATAGATATGAAAGGCAATATATGATTGATAGATAGATAGATAAATAGATAGATGTGAAAGGCACTATATAATAGATAGATAGATAGATAGATAGATAGATAGATAGATAGATAGATAGATAGATAGATAGGAAAGGCAATATATGATAGATAGATAGATAGATAGATAGATAGATAGATAGATAGATAGATAGATAGATAGATAGATAGATAGATAGGAAAGGCAATATATGATAGATAGATAGATAGATAGATAGATAGATAGATAGATAGATAGATAGATAGATAGATAGATAGATAGATAGATAGATGAAAAAGGCAATATATGATAGATAGATAGATAGATAGATAGATAGATAGATAGATAGATAGATAGATAGATAGATAGATAGATAGATGTGAAAGGCACTATATAATAGATAGATAGATAGATAGATAGATAGATAGATAGATAGATAGATAGATAGATAGATAGATAGATAGATAGATAGATAGATATGAAAGGCAATATATGATTGATAGATAGATAGATAAATAGATAGATGTGAAAGGCACTATATAATAGATAGATAGATAGATAGATAGATAGATAGATAGATAGATAGATAGATAGATAGATAGATAGATAGATAGATAGATAGATAGATAGATAGGCATATGGGATTCTCTCTGTCCAGGAATAAAAGTGCTCCCTTACCTGGAAGGGAGGCAAGAAGGATGGAAGGATCAGCGGAGTTAGCCTGTTCAGAGTACTGTATATACTCTCTTGATATTCTAGCAGACAGCTTCCATGTGTCACTGCTCCCATTTTCCAGACCACAGGGCAGGGTGGGAATCATTGCCCCCATGGGACAGCCCAGTTAGGTGTTGCGGGTGCCACCAGGGGGAGCAGGACAGGTAAGCAGGTAACCACTGCTGGGATGAGAGGGGGCGCTCTTTTTGACGTAAAATCTTTTTTTTTTCCCTCAGTCCATCCTTAAGCCCCACCCCTTCTGGGAACCAGCACTTTAAAACAGCACAGCACTGGAAGTTGGCAGTCCGTCTTGGACTTGTCAGCAGCATACACTGACTTGTCAGAGTCGGTGTACTCAGGAGCTCTGTATTCTTTAATATTTTAAGTGATATTTTCATTCTTTTGCTGTCTACCAGCTGCTGACATTAAACGGGGGCTTGCTGGTTCCCAGCACTTTGTCTGACTCCGGCTTGATTATTTACAATAGATAGAGAGATGGATAAGAAAAGACCCCGTATAACAGACAGATTAATAGACAGATACAGGTTTATATGCATTTACATAAGTACTGTCCAAAAAATATTTCACCATGTAATGCCCCCTGGATGCCTCTCTTGGGTGGTGCACAAGGCACAGGCTCAGAAGACCAGTGGGCCGACTTTGCGGTCAGGGGGCTGTCTGGGTATCCCTAAGGAAGTCTGGAGGTGTTTGCAGTGAATAGACAGGTTTAACCAGGCCAGCTCAGTGTGTGTTGCTACTCTTGTGCCTCCCCAGGAAATGCAGAACAAAATTGATGAAGATGACTTTTAGATTCGAGTCCAGCTGAACAGGAAATGTCTGCCGTTCATTCTCTGGCTAATTTGAAGCGTCCTTTCCTAGCGCTTGCAGAGTCTGGCTCTCAAAATGGCGTGTGCAGTGATGTGCATTTTAAACACCGGCCTCGTATTGAATTTCCCGTGGCGGAGATGGAGTCGGTAACATTCGCAGTGCAGTTAACTGATGTTTTTCTATCACCTTAGAACCCTCAGAGATGCCATCTGTGGGGGGGAAAAAGGTTTGGAAATTGATGACAGGATTCATGAAGAAAATGGCTGCAAGTGAAACACTGAGGCTGGCAGAAGAAAGCGATACAGAAAGTGTTGAGGTTAACAGAGATTAAGGGGGGAAAATGAGGAATGTGGCAAACACGTCAAATTGTCCGATGAGTGCATTCAAACAGCTCAATAAGACGTTCACAGAAATAAAAATGTGCTGTACATACTGATAGGCAAACCTCACGTATACACACACAGATTAATGTTGTGCACCCAATGTGTTTTTAACCAGACATCTCTGGAAAATGACCAAATAAGCCATCAGAGTAGCTAATCTTCCTGCAGGTATTTTCAAAGAACGGTGAAACACGCTCAAGTTAAAATGGGCCGCCGGCCTGGGGTGAGTCCATTTCCTTGTCGATATACAGTTGGCTGATGTAAAGGCAACAGTCGCGATGAGGCAGATTGAAGTAATAAAGCGGCCATTAAGCACAGGCTATACTTACTAACGCTAAGGATGTGAAAAGCCACAATGATGATGTTTCACCATACATGGACAACAATGACAGTGTGACACTTCATCTTCACGCGTACTGTAGTACAATGAAACCGTTACCTGCCTCTCTACAGTTGTACCTTGCAACGCAATATGATGCAAGGTAAAATATGTTTATCAATCATCATCGTCATTGTCGTCGTCCGTCAGCCACACAATTGGCTGTCCATCAAGTGGAAGACTTTGTGCGGTCGAGAATTCTTGTCCGGAGTTCGTTGTTTTTGAAGTCTGGTAAATTACAGTCTAGACCAACTGGGAGCCGAGTGGGGAACTGGTTGTACCGATTAGCACTATACAGTAGCGGCGTGATCGAATTCAGCCGGCCACACAAAATACGAAATCGTTGTGGTAACATGTTCAGCCTGAGTGAACTACGTACAGTATCTGGTAATCTGTTAGTGTGGTGAAGACATATTACATTAAAAAACTACAGCATTACCAATAAATTCCCATTAAGATGAAGCTCAATAAAAAAAAAAAAAAATTGCCGTCTAAAAATCAATGATCATAAATGACCGTGGCCACCCATAAAAAGATTTTCAAGTGAGAAGCTTTTCCACATAAAAAAGTTCTTCTTTCAAACTGAAACATTGCACTTGAATCGATACCTCGTTAAAGTTAATAAATGGCTTTAACAGCAGGTGGCACGGTGGCATGGTCGTCAGGGCTGCCACCTCGCTCTCTTTTCTTTTCTGCCATGGTTTGGTCTGCAAGGAGTTCTCACAGATTCCTTCCCACATCCTAATGATGATTGTGTGTGTGTTGGGGTTATTACAGAATGTAAACTGGCCCCCATGTGGACGGTGAGTGTGTGTGTGTGTCAGTGAGTCCAGCAATGAACTGGCACTGTGTCCGGGAATTCCTTCTTGTGCCCAGTGCTAATGGAACAGACACCGCGCCATCTCCAAGCTGGTTTGAATTAAGACTGTTATGGAGTGTACTGTATGTGTATTGTCACCTGTGGGTGTTTCAGGGACAGCTGAAGGGCTCTTTTTGGGGGTAATTCTCCTCCCGACCAGGGGTTGGCGCTGTTGCTTTTAATACCTTTTCGTCTCCACTCTCTGCAGAATGGAAGACTGACACCTGTACCACCTCTGGTGTCATTTTTGTCATATGCCCTCCTTGACTCGTCTCTTCCTGCCTGTATCCCATATAACTGTCTCCTATTCCACTTCACCCCAGTCTTGTCCTGGACTCTACGTCTGAAAAGACCTAATCAACATCGCTTGTTTTCTCTTTTTTTTTTTTGCTTCCTTACCATATTCAGGGATCACGTATGAACCCCGACCCTTTATGACCTGTCTGTATCACTCTTACAGCATGTATGTTGTTACGCATGTGTGTCTGAGTTAAGGTATGTAATGACTCGCCAGACCAGGAGGAGGTGCCATCTTCTCCTTTTCTGCCCACAGCATTGAGAAACCTCCCTCTGAGGGCACCAGACTCCACCCCTTGAAGGCATTTGATTCTACCCCTTCCACTCCCAGGAAATAAAGCTCCATGATTCCCAGAAGGAGGCGTCATTTGACTGACTGAAGAAGTCAGAACTCCGATCCTGACTAACTTTACGTTATCTTGTTGAGAGCCCCAAGGCCAGGGCTAGTTTACCCGCATCAATGGGCATTGTTATGTCTGCTTGTTTTTTTTGACTAAATGGGAGACAGAGCTGGAGGTGGCAGAGTTAAAGATGTTAAGATTTGCATTGGGTGTGACGAGGATGGATAGGATTAGAAATGAGGACATTAGAGGGTCAGCTCAAGTTGGACGGTTGGGAGACAAAGTCAGAGAGGCGAGATTGCGTTGGTTTGGACATGTGCAGAGGAGAGATGCTGGGTATATTGGGAGAAGGATGCTAAGGATAGAGCTGCCAGGTAAGAGGACAAGAGGAAGGCCTAAAAGAAGGTTTATGGATGTGCTGAGAGAGGACATGCAGGTGATGGGGGTGACAGAACAAGATGACGAGGACAGGAAGATATGGAAGAAGATGATCCGCTGTGGCAACCCCTAATTGGAGTAGCCGAAAGAAGAAGAAGGGATGACATGGTTGGCACCCTGAATCATTATAACCCTCTCTGTCACTAATTCACAGCTGAAGAGGTAGAGGAAGTGATGGCGAAGGTGGTAGGGATGAGAACAGCGCCCTTATACATGCACTGCACAGCCACCCTTCTGCCCACTGCCAAGAGTTGATTCTACAATAAAATAAAATAAAAATAAAAAGAGGAATAACCTTGGAGGTCAATCATCACCCCAAAAGCAGATAGTAGACGTCATGTAGTATATGTGTACCAAATTTCAGGTCAAAAGTTCAAACGGTTTGTGAGCTACAGGTGATTTAAAATCCTGGACAGACAAACAAACAGCCACGGTAGCGTATTATATATATACCAGTAACGGAGCACTGCACGAATACACTTGACTTGAGCATTCATAGTATTCATCCTCTTTCTTTCGCTGTACATTTAGCATTCGTTTGCTCAGAGGTTGATGTGCTTGTTGCTTCCTGAGCAGATCTTCTTTTCTCCGCCGTAACGGCCCGCTGATTCTCCTTTCGTCGGCATCTTTTCGCGTTAAAACTGAATAAGTTAGTTTTTGTGTTGCAATTATTTAGTACGTTTTTTTTAACATTTCACTTAGGTAGGCACTTAAGTCTTCAATCTGCCTCAAGAATGATTAGGTGGTAGGGAATGAGAACGGCGCCCATACGCACGACCGCCCTGCTGCCGACAGTTGATTCTACAATAAAATAAAATAAAAATAAAAAGAGTAATAAAATCGTCATCCTGGAAGTGGATAGTAGACGTCACGTAGTATATGTGTACCAAATTTCAACTCAATAGGTGAAACGGTTTGCGAGCTACAGGTGATTTAAAATCCTGGACAGACAAACGAACAGCCACAGTAGCGTATTATACAAGAAGATATATATATATATATATATATATATTATAATATAATATATATATATTGAAAGCTCAGGAATAAAACTATTTTATGATACGTGATTCGTTTTTTCTCCCTTCGTGGATCTCCAACTGCAAATATATATATATATATATATATATATATATATATATATAAATATACTGTGTATATACACATATATATATATATATATATATATATATATATATATATATATATATATATATATACTGTGTATATATATATATATATATATATATATAAATATACACAGTATATATATATATATATATATATATATATATATATATATATATATATATATATATATATATATATATATATACACACACACAGTATATATATATATATATATATATATATATATATATACACACACACAGTATATATATATATATATATATATATATATATACATATATATATATATATATATATATATATATATATATATATATATATATATAGATAGATATATATATGTGAAGTTTTTGTATTGCTTCGAATATAAGATACTCTCAAATCTAAGAAAGACCCCCTTTATATAAAACAGACTTTCTAGAAAAAACTTAAATTATGTATACAAGAATTGTAAGTACAGTTATATATCCCATAATATGTGGACAACACAGAAGACGGAAATGCCGCTATTGTTTTGCCTCTTTACAGTTTAACAGGCAGAATAGGCAGTTTCTGAGGCCATGAAAGGCACTTTACTGTAACCCTAGACTTCTCTTTTTGTTTTAATGGATGTCGTGACTTGGGATGCCCAAAAGCTCAAGTGCAAAAACACTTTCAGTAATTGCCCACTAGAGGGAGAAAATACCTGTCAAAACACCGACTAGAAAACCAAAGGGCAGCAAAAAATAAAAGGTTTTGACAAAGGCTACACAAGTACAAAACTCTGAAGAGCACAAAGAAATTGCCAGAAAGGTAAGAATATACTGTATTCCGTAAACACAGTCCCAACACAGAATCCAAAAATCGTTGTCAAAAAACTGAGCAGTGGTTCAAAATATCCAGAAGACACGAAAAGCAATATCAAGGCACAGAAACACACAAGAGACACTCCACTCTCTTTGCATGCGTAACAAACAGCCAGGAACTATGGAAGGCCCTCCCATAAATTGGGTGGAAAGCTGTTCCAGGTGGTGATTGGCAGGTGGCCCCGCCCCTTGGGGAACCACCCACAAAGAACATGGGACATCACCTAGGCCATTTTCCTTTACCAACACACACAGAGAAATATGTACATAATAAATAAAATAAACATTAATACAAATAAATGGCACAAAATGAAAAACAAACAAGAACACAACACCAGCCAGGGGGAAGCATGACAGTGGCTGAAATATGACAATGGAGCTGTTTCTACAACGTAAGCCCGCTAAGGCGGAATTGCTTCCCCTTCATAAGATGCCAGTGCTTGAGGGGAATCGTATGTTTATACTCAGTAGATCTCCCCATAAACCCCCCCCCCCCCCCTAAAATGATGCGTTCACAACTTTTGAAGTGTGATAACTGAAAGGCATCAAATATAAGGCAGACCACAAGTTTAGGTTTGGAAATAGCTGAAAAAAGCATTTAGTCAATAGGATGCAATATCATATATACAGTATATACAGTATATTGTCAAGTCCATGGCTCGTCAGGAGTGTCTCATGGGTGGGGCTGGGTCAAATAAAAATACGGTGAAGGTTTTCGATGTAACATTGCTAACTAATACCATCTCTGTTTACTTTAGAGAAGAGGAAAACAGCCCAGACACTGTGTATGTATCAAGCGCCTTGGAATTACTCCTAGGAATTGCAAGAAATGTCTTACTAGGATAAGAGTTTGTCCTACCTCAGAGAAGGATCTGAGAAGTAACTATGAAGCGTCCTGCACCAAATCACAGCAAGCAGTAGGAGGCAATGTTTGGGAATAGATGATGCCACAAGTTTATGGCACCCCTTACCTCAAACTGCTGCTCACGATGATGCTTTGTAGTTTTCTGATGTTAATGTTGAAATAATAATAATCTTATATATAAATGTCTACGTGTGGAAGTGTGTGTGTCTGTCCGGCCTGGAAGTGAGAGGTGGAGTCGGGGTAAGGGAGGTAAGGGGTCATCACTAGGATACCTCTTAAATACCGACATGACGATTCATTCTTATGCGTGATTTGGTTTAAAAAAAAAAACACAATCGAATGTAGTGCAAATTTCATTATCAAATGTCCGGTTTCTGAACTTACTGAAATCCTTCTGATTTTGATTAGTGATTAGATTTTGGTGCAAAAGGTTTCATCTTCACGGTTTTAGGTTGCTTTTGGTTTTGGTTTTGATTACATGTCATCTCCCACTTACGCTTCCATCCTTCAGGGAGAATATCCGGTGGCCACATCTTGGCAACTGGATTTGCGAAATGGCGGTGCCCATAACAAATCGAAATGGTGTCAAAAACATTGTCTTCTTCTTCTTTCGGCTGCTCATGTTAGGGGTTGCCACAGCGGATCACCTTCTTCCATATCTTTCTGTCCTCGTCATCTTGTTCTGTTACACCCATCACCTGCATGTCTTCTCTCACCACATCCATAAACCTTCTCTAAGGCCTTCCTCTTCTCCTCTATCTCTGGCAGCTCTATCCTTAGCACCCTTCTCCCAATATACCCAGCATCTCTCCTCTGCACATGTCCAAACCAATGCCATCTTGCCTCTTTGACTTTGTCTCCCAACTGTCCAACTTGAGCTGACCCTCTAATGTCCCTCATTTCTAATCCTGTCCATCCTCGTCACACCCAATGCAAATCTTATCATCTTTAACTCTGCCACCTCCAGCTCTGTCTCCTGTGCCACCGTCTCCAGCCCATATAACATAGCTGGTCTCACTACCGTCCTGTAGGCCTTCCCTGTCACTCTTGCTGATACCCATCTGTCACAAATCACTCCTGACACTCTTCTCCACCCTGCCTGCACTCTCTTTTTCACCTCTCTTCCACAATCCCCATTACTCTGTAACCTTTTCGTACAAAGATAAACCAGATATATGGAATCTTCATAGTCAAAAACCCCTAATAGACTTTTAAAGATTAGAAAAGGTTTAGAAACAAAATCGGCAGTGGTCTCCCCTCGACTTTCTCATCTACTCAGATATGGGAATGGATATTTCAGGAGTAAACCACAAGACAATGATTATATTTTTATATTATGTACATTACAGAACCATCAACAACAAATCAAATCCAATTAATAATATATTGAACAATTATTATACAAGTAAAGTTGAATAAATCGGATTCTGCAGCCGCATGAATAAAAGGTAATTAGTGGAAATAGCTCAAATGTTGATAGAATCTACATTTTGTACCTAATATTCCATCCATCCATTATCCAACCTGCTATATCCTAACTACAGGGTCACGGGGGTCTGCTGGAGCCAATCCCAGCCAACACAGGGCGCAAGGCAGGAAACAAACCCCGGGCAGGGCGCCAGCCCACTGCAGGGTGCATACACACCCACACACCAAACACACACTAGGGACAATTTAGGATCGCCAATTCACCTAACCTGTATGTCTTTGGACTGTGGGAGGAAACCCACGCAGACACGGGGAGAACATGCAAACTCCACGCAGGGAGGACTCGGGAAGCGAACCCGGGTCTCTTAACTGCTAGGCAGCAGCGCTACCCACTGTGCCACCGTGCCGCCCGTACCTAATATTTGTATGCAAAATTTGGTTGACCAAAGTGAAAGTGTACTCAAGTTATTGTATTTACACACACACACACACACACACACACACAAATACTGACTAACATAATTCCAAAAATGGTACTTTCGGACTCAGGAAGGCATAAAACATTGAGATTCATCAAAATCTCAAAATCGAAATTTTTGAATGATTACAATATGACCCCTTTGAGAAAGTAAATCGGGTTCAGGGAGCTATAAAATGTCGAGATTCATCAAAATCTCAAAGTTAAATTTTTGAATGATTACTATACTTTGTATACAGGAAAGTAGAAACAAAACAAAATCATAACATTCTCAAATTCTCATTGCAATGTTTATATTACAGACACGTGAGTGTACAAAGCATTTTAGGGGTTTGTGCTAGACGAAGAAAAGAAAAGTGTGGCACCGCCACTAATGTTTGTTCTGTCAGTTCCCATCAGAATGAGGAAGAGGAAACACCAGCAGGCTGATGAGGTCACTTCCCTTACACACAAAGCCACTCCCCTTCCACTCTCAGCCCTGTTTTTCACCTGCATTATTATCATTCTTTAATTTAATATTATTTATTGTACCAGTATGCTGCTGCTGAAGAATGTGAATTTCCCATTGGGATTAATAAAGTATCTATCTATCTATCTATCTATCTATCTATCTATCTATCTATCTATCTATCTATCTATCTATCTATCTATCTATCTATCTGTTTAATTAAAGCCCTCACCAGACGGTGCAGTTCACTATCGGACCAGCTTCTGAGGAGATCAGAGCCATTTTAAAATACTGTTGTCGACAGGCACTAAAAATCTTTTTTGGATTCAATGTATGCTAAGATGGTGAACATGCGATGAGGCACTGACCAGTTGTCCATGGCCACTAACGCTGCATTTAACATACAACACTGCCACGGCACAATTTATACCCCACCCTTATTCATTCACCTCCCACAACACCCCACAAATCAACACTTCCTTGTACCGCATTTGAGTCTAGAGTAGCAGTCGCTTCACTGCATTAACTGGATTCTGTTATTCCACCTTTTCTCAAACTCGTCTTTGCTACAATTCCCCTCAGTTGGATTGTTTCACAGGTTGTGAGAGGGGTGGTGGTGTGGTGGGCTTACTTATTATATTCATGTACTGTGGAACTGAAAGCTCTCTGATGTGTCAGTAGTCTACAGTACGTCTCAGGCCGCCTACTACTGTAATAAACGCTATAGTGAATAGACGATGGGGTGGGGTGTCACTCACCACAGAATTCACAACTGGACGAGCTCAGTTAATTTTACTACACATTCATATGGCGACCTATCATGTCTGTGATCCAACATTAAGAAATACATCTGAAGTTATTGCAGGATTACAGGAGTAGGGAAGAAGCATGAGTGAGGATCCATAGATTGCCACCGGGTAATACGGGACCCCTCTGTGGTACAACAGCAGCCCTGTGACCTTTTATGTAGGACTGGAGGGGTGGCAGATATGAGGGCTGTCTGGCTCTTTGCTGGGATTAGACAGTATAGGAATACTTGGGGCTTCCAAGGGTTAGGGGTATCAGAGGGGGTTTCTGGGTGTCTTTGCCTCTCTCAAAGTGTGTCTGGGCATCCTCTACCTAGAAATGAGCCAGGAAAGCGTAGTATCGTATATACTTGAATATAAGCCGAGTTTTTCAGCACCCAAAAAGGCCGAGAAGGCAGTTAAAGAATGCATCGGGCTTGTTTTTACAGAGACTGATTCGAGTATTGTTTTAACCTCGTTGTATTTAATGAAGACTTTTTTCTATTGGATTTTAACCTCCACTTCACTTCTGTTTACAGCGATCGGTTTGTAGCGTGAATTGTTGCAATGTTACTTTTCTTGGTTGTTTATTAAATTACGGATTTTTCAAATGTTCATGTTTTCCCTGTGCTTAAAACTCATTAAAAAAAGTGTTTTTAGCAAGCGGTTTGTAGCGCTATAGCGCAAACTCTTGCAATGTTAGTTTTCTCTATTGTTCAAGGTTTTCTCAGTGTTATTCAATGTTTTTACATTTAGCCCACACATCTGATGACATTAAAAAATTGGCAAAGTCTTCTCAAGTTACTTTGGCCGTTATTCCAGGTGGGCATTGCAACCCCTAGATGTGTCTTTAAATAAACCTTTCAAAGACCGTGTGCGAAAGATATGGCATGAATGGATGTCATCTGGTCAAGCCCGACTGACAAAAGTTGGAAAACTAATGAAGCCCGACATAGAATTAATAACAAAGTGGGTTCGAGATGCATGGGAAGACATTCCAGAGGACATGGTGCAACGCGTCTTCAAGAAATGTGGCATTAGTAATGCTATGGATGGCAGTGAAGACAGCACTTTGTATGAGAATGACAGCAGTGATGGTGATGACTGCGAACTCAATGATGATGACAATGTCTATGCTGATAACCTCACACCAGCTGAAGTTGAAGCTCTGTTTGGACATACAGATGATGAGGAGAAATCCAGTTTTGAAGGATTTTAACTCTGTGTTTTAGCTTGGTTGCTGATTGAGCTAATGGGGTGTGAAGGACAGCCGGGTCCCATGCCCGGCAGGGACGCCCCTACTGCACCTGTTCCGGGGGAGCTACCATGGACAGCTCAATACCTTCCCCGGGACGCTTGGTGGCAGCCTCCCTGGCAGACGATGATTCCCCAACCGGGCGCATGGCTCCATGGGAGATGGAGTCCTCCACAGCCTGGTTGGGGTCTCGGATGGCCACCAGGGGGAGCTGCATGGACTTTGCAGCCCGGCTGGTCAATTCCTCAGCCCCACCCGGAAATACAATTAGGCCCAGGTGATCAAGCACCTGGAATACTTCCGGGTGGGGTATAAAAAAGGCCAGCCACCACCACTCGAGAGAGCCAGAGTCGGGAGGAGGAGGACTAAGCCTGAGGAGGAGTGGTGGTAAAGGAAGAAGAGAGAATTGTATTGTAATATTGTGAGTGTTCTGGGACTGTGTTGGGCCTGTGGGACACGGGGAAGGCGTGCCCCACGGCTGAAGAAAATAAAGGAGTGTGCTTTATTTAAGTACGTGCCTCTGTCTGAGTCTGTGCCGGGTCGGATTGATACCATATTGTTTTTGTTGACCCTCTTCTCCACTTACAGATCTAGTTTACTGTTTTTCTTTGAAATAAATACTCGAAATACTCGAAACATTTAACCTACTGATGACTCGATTAATGTACGGTAATTTTATTGGTATTTATTTTGATTATTGAAACTTACCAGTAGCTGATGCATTTCCCACCCTAGGCGTATACTTGAGTCAATAAGTTTTTCCAGTTATTGTAGGTAAAATTAGGTACCTCGGCTTATATTCGGGTCGGCTTATACTCGAGTATATACGGTATTTATAATAGTGAAGGTAGTGGTTATAAATTACAAATAAAGGGAGACTCAAAGAAGCCAACAAGATTAGCAGACCCTTGTACTCGTCTTCGCACTTTTCACTACTCCGTGTCCCATTACAACCTCAAGAGTTTTCAATTCTCAGTCTTACGTCAACTCCTTTAATTCATGCAAGGAGCCCAGGACGGCATCACCAAGATCTGAAGTGGGATCTGAAGAGTGCAGTGTGACTTATTATGTTTTTATGACTTGAAGGTTTCTTTGAAATAGCATCATTGTGATTCACGGACAGTCCTTTGTTTTACAGTTTTGCTTTGTGCCCTCCCCAGCCATAATCTATCATCTATGGGGGAGAAGCAAAAGCTTTAGATTCATTAATAATTTCGATCTCCTGTTTTTGACAGATCTCAACGTTTTAGGGTCCCCTGATACCGAAAACCTCTGTCTGTGTGTGTCATAGTTTCTGGAGGACGGTTGGACGGAAAAATACCAAAACACAAAACTTAAGCCTGTAATGACATGACGATGTGCTGATCAGTTTTTGAGCCAAATCGTGTAAGAGAATGAGGCCCTCTAGAGGAACCCTGAAATACTGTAATTCTGCAATTAATTAGGAATTAGTCGATTGCTATTGTAATGCTCTATTTTATGATCAGAAAGATCAGCATCAGAGCGGTAAATAATTACTGAAATGTTAGAGAAGAGTTCAAGTAACTTGGTTCTGTGGGTGCAAAGCCTACTGACGCTCACATCCAAATTATACGCTACTTCCAAATATCACCTTAACTCTCAAAAAACAAATTGGGAAAAAAGGGGTTTTTTGTACATGTTAAACTAGTTGGCCATTTTTGGTTGCGATTATTTTGATTTCAGATTGTTGATTACATGTCAGTATATTAATTACATGAGGATTTTTCCCATAATTCCAGTCCGACAGTGTACTCACAGAGTCATGCAGCTTTTTTCCGAATTCCTTTTTTCCATTTGTGTATGTATGGAATAAACAGCAGCTATACAAGAAAACTTCAACGCAAGAAAAAATGAGGGGAGAGGCTTTTTAACACGTTTTATGTGGAAACGTCATGTTATTTGACTTTGTTTTAAATATTTCATTAAAAGTGACTTTTATGTTGATTTATTCTTTGATATTTCTGGACCTGTGTTTTATACTGTAGAATATTAATAAAGTATCTATCTATCTATCTATCTATCTATCTATCTATCTAATCTATCTATCTATCTAAAGAACTGCTTTCTTTCTTTTTTTTTTACTTTAATGCATGAAAAAGGGAAACAACTGCTGTTTTACATGTTTTTCCTGTAAATATTATGTTTTTATCATTATTTCAAATGTTATTTCTACTCTCTATATATAGTCATATGAAAAAGTTTGGGACCCCTCTCTCAGCCTGCATAATAACTGACTCTCCTTTCAACAAAAACGATAAAAGTGGTATGTCTTTCATTTCCTAGGAAAATCTGAGTACTGCGGTGTTTTCCGAATAAAGATTTTTACTGACGCAGTATTTAGTTGTATGAAATTAAATCAAATGTGAAAAGCTGGCTGTGCACAAATGTAGGTCCCCTTGTCATTGTGCTGATTTGAATCCCTGTCACTGCTCAAAGCTGATTACTTGGTGTGATGAGCTCATTAAGCCTTGAACTTCATAGACAGGTGTGTCCATCATGAGATATAAAGGTATTTAAGGTGGTCAATTGCAAGTTGTGCTTCCTTCCCTTTGACTGTCCTCTGAAGAGTGACAGCATGGGATCCTCAAAGCAACTCTCCAAAGATCTGAAAACAAAGATTGTTGAGTTTCATGGTTTAGAGGAAGGCTACAAAAAGCCATCTCAGAGGTTTAAACTGTCAGTTTCTGTAACTGTAAGGAATGGAATCAGGAAATGGAAGGCCACAGGCACAGTTGCTGTTAAACCCAGCAGGTCTGGCAGGACAAGAAAAATACAGGAGTGGCATATGAGCAGGATTGTGAGAATGGTGACAGACAACCCACAGATCACCTCCGAAGACCTGCAAGAACATCTTGCTGCAGATGGTGTATCTGTACATCGTTCTACAATTCAGCGCAATTTGCACAAAGTATATCTGTATGGCAGGGTGATGAGAAAGAAGCCCTTTCTGCACTCACGCCACAGAGTCGCTTGTTCTATGCCAATGCTCATTTAGACAAGCCAGATTCATTTTAGAACAAAGTGCTTTGGACTGATGAGACACAAATGGAGTTATTTGGTCAGAACAAAAAGCGCTTTGCATGGTGGAAGAAGAACAGCGCATTCCAAGAAAAACACCTGCTACCTACTGTCAAATTTGGTGGAGGTTCCATCATGCTGTGTGGCTGTGTGGCTAGTTCAGGGACACTGGGGCCCTTGTTAAAGTTGAGGGGTCAGATGAATTCACCCCAATATCAACAAATTCTTCAAGATAATGTTCAAGCATCAGTCACAAAGTTGAAGTTATGCAGGGGTTGGATATTCCAACAAGACAATGACCCAAAACACAGTTCAAAATCTACAAAGGCATTCATGAAGAGGGAGAAGAACAATGTTCTGGAATGACCGTCACAGTCCTCTGACTTGAATGTCATCGAAAATCTATGGGATGATTTGAAGCAGGCTGTCCATCAAATTGAACTGAACTGGAGAGATTTTGTATGAAGAATGGTCAGAAATACCTCCATCCAGAATCCAGACACTCATCAGAAGCTATAGGAGGACAACGTCTAGAGGCTGTTAGATTTGAAAAGGAGGCTCAACTAAGTATTGATGTCATATCTCTGCTGGGGTGCCCACATTTATGCACCTGTCTCATTTTGTTATGATGCATATTTTCTGTTAATCCAATAAACTTAATGTCACTGCTGAAATACTACTGTGTCCATAAGGCATGTTGTATATTAAAAGGAAGTTGCTACTTTGAAAGCTCAGCAAATGAGAAACAAAAATCCAAAGAATTAAGAGGGGCTCCCAAACTTATTCATATGACTGTATAAAATCCTAAGCCTAAAAGTGCAATGATTTTGTGCAACGATTTTATGTGACGTTTTTATGTCACTTTTTTTTCACGCTTTAAATCGGGCTTATTTTAAAACCTACATATATATGTTTGGTATCATTCTTTTCAGATTTTATCGAACTTTAATGTGATGTTGTTAGATTTTCAGATTCTTATTCCGTTTTTAAATTATAAACTAAAACATCAAGACAGCCATGGTTCATAAGAATGTCGGTTAAAACAAATGGATCGTTTATTTAGTCTCTTAAAATATTCATCGAGCTTAGTGGACCTCAGTTTAACGGGAATACTCCTATCGGTAAGAGAGTAAATATTTTATTCTCATTTCATGATTTTTACTCCGTTAAATAATAATTTTTCTTTTACATATTTAGAGAATTTCGTGATTTTGACTCCAGTAAATAATCATTTTTCTTTTGTACATTTACAGCTGTTAGTAATATTCTGGCCGCAGAACTAAATCTATATATTTATCATGTGAATTACTTACAGCTTCAATCTCTGATTTTTCCAAACCTGGTTTTATATTCTAAAATAAAGAGCTGCTTTAAATTTTGAATTGTACTGAAAAAAGGGAAAATTGTTTTTTTTTTTCCATGTATATACATTTTTTTTTTTGCCTTTATTTTAAATATTCTTTTCAACGGTGTGCATTTACTACTTGAATGTTGTCTTTATGACTTTATGTGCATACACTTGCTCTTTGAATTTTCTCTGCTTGCTTATACACTGAAGCATCATGGGGGGCAACATGGGGGGAAACAGGAAGGAGCCCCTGGATTTATGGATTGCTGGAATATTTTCTTTATGATTTACAGTGTATATATAGAATCATTCTTTTGTTTTTCGCAACCAGTTTTTTATGCTCAGTTTTACCACTATACAAGTTTTGAATTATTAGTTCAATGCGTGAGAAAAGGGGGAAATGCTTTTTTATTTGTTTTACTGTAAATTTGATGCTTTTTTTGTCATTTATTTAAAATTGCAATCAGATCTGTATAGTTATTTCTTGAATATTTCCTTTATCATGTATAGATTCATTATTTGATTTTTCTGAATCTGCTTTATACTCTGAATTCTGATGAAGAGCTGCTTTAAATGACTTTCATTTTGATTTTTTTTTTAATTTGATGTTAAGCGCTGGGAAGAAATGATCTTTACAAAATGACCTTTGCGGCTTCATAAAAAGAGAAAAAGAAAAAAGCGTTTACAATATATTTCAGTGTTCTTGCTTTAAATATAGCATTGACATCTGTAAATGTATTACTTGAATATTTTCTTTAAGATTTATTTTTACATTCATTATCTGAGCCTGTTTTTACACTCTGCACTCTAATAATGAGCTGAATTAAAGGACTTCAAAGTGTAATCAAAAGAAAACCGGAGTGCAGTTGTCATGAGTTTATTGTGAATTTCATTTGTTTTGTGCTTACTTTAACTCCTGTATTCAAATCTGTAAATGGATTATATGAATATATTCTTTATATTATTTATTTGATTTTTCTAGACCTGCCTTTCCATGCTCTAGAATAAGAAGCTGCTACTTTAAATGACTTTAATGTGTGAAAATGTAAATTGGGTGTTGTCTGTCTTTACTTTAAATATTTTATTCAAATCCCTACATATGCTATTTGAACATATTCTTTATGACTTATTTTTATTGTCATTATGTCTAACCCTTAATCCTGTTTTCTACACTTAAAAATAAAGATCTGCTTTAAATTATTACTTCAATGCGTAGAAAAAAAAGAAAAACATCTTTATTTTGTCATGTGTTTAATGTTAATTTGCTGTTTTTTTTAAATATTGTATTCAAATCAGCATATTTATTATTTAAATATTTTCTTTATGATCCATATACAGATTTCCTGAGCCAGTTTTGTAAACTCTTGAATAAACAGCAGATTTAAGTAACTTTAATACACAAGAAAAAGGGTGAAAAAGACAAAGCTTTGTTTTTTCATGTGCATATTGTGAATTTAATTTGTTTTGTCCTTACTGGTATTCAAATCTGTACATTTCCTGCTTGAATATTTTCTTTAGGATTTATTTACAAATGTATTATTTTGTTTTTCTAGACCTTTTTTTTTTATACTCTACAACGTGGGTCTCCAGCTCCGGTGCTAGTGGGCTGCTGTGGCTGCCGGTGATCAATGGGACCCTTTTCTGAATTGGTGACCAGTTTGTGCTGGTGGTCCCTAACCAATTTCTATTGCCTTACTCTTTAAGACTCAGACCATCTTAATTACTTCATTTTTTTTTTCCTTAATTAGCAGCCAAACAATAACGAGATGCAGACCCCCGTGACCCTGTGTTTGGATTCAGCGGGTTAGGAAATGGATGGATGGACAATAACGGGATACAAAACAAGACGACACACCACCAGCTAAGCTGCATCCATCACATAATATCTGAAAATACATCGTACATCAGCCACACTGGTTTTGAACACTGGAACGCCACAGGGTTGTGTGCTCAGCCCAGCACTCTTCATGTTATTTACGCACGATTGCTCTACCATCCATGCCACAAATATGGTTGTGAAGTTTGCGGATGATACAACCGTGGTAGGTCTCATATCAGACAATGATGAGACTCGGTATAGAGAGGATATACAGGTATGGTCCAGATCTAATTATGCAACTTTTAATGCAATGCAGGAAAACAATGCAAGACAGCGGAATTGTTTGAAATATCTTGTAATAAACGAATGCAGGGCAGGTGCTGCCATCTATCGGCAACAAAAAAGTTTTTGTGAATGCTCTATGTAATAAACTTAACAAGTTATAGTGTAATAAATATTGCATAATTAGATCTGGACCACCCTGACAACACCTAGCATTTTGCTGCTCAGCCAACAACCTCATCTTGAACACCAGCAAGACCAAAGAGATCATTGTGGACTATAGGAGGTCCAGAAGAACAGAACATGCTCCTATATTCATGCATGAGGAGGCTGTAATGTGTGTGGACAATATCAAGTTCTTGGGTATCCACATCACATCGGATCTGACCTGGTCTTTGAACACATTTCACCTGCTAAAGAAGGCCCAACAAAGACTCTTCTTCCTCAGGAAGATGAAACGTGCTGGATTCTTCTCTCGGCTGCTCACAAACTTCTACAGATCCACTTTAGAAAGCATTCTCTGTCACAGTATGACAGTGTGGTACAACAACAACAACAACATTTATTTATATAGCACATTTTCATACAAAAAGTAGCTCAAAGTGCTTTACATAATGAAGAAAAGAAAAATAAAAGACAAAATACAAAATTAAAATAGGACAACATTAGTTACCATAGAAAGGAGTAAGGTCCGATGGCCAGGGTGGACAGAAAAAACAAAAAAAAACTCCAGACAGCTGGAGAAAAAAATAAAATCTGTAGGGGTTCCAGGCCACGAAGCAGCTGCACAGCACAGGACAGGAAGGACTTGGCACGGGTGGTGAGAACAGCACCGGGGATCGTAGGAAGTCCTCTCCTAGACCTGGACTCTGTATATGCTGGAAGGGTGCAGAAGAGGGCCAAATGAATAGCTACGGATCTCTCCCATCTCCGGGAAATGGACTGTTTGTACCACTGCCTTCGGGAAAGCAGTACAGAAACATAGGTGGAGTGGTGGCTCTGAGGCTAGGGATCTACACTGGCAACTGGAAGGTTGCCGGTTCGAATCCCGTAAATGCCAATAGGGACTCTGCTCTGTTGGGCCCTTGAGCAAGGCCCTTAACCTGCAATTGCTGAGCGCTGTGAGTAGTGAGAAAAGTACTATATAAATAAAAAGAAAAAGAATTATTACAGAAACATAAAAACACGCACCAGGAGACTGAAAGACAGCTTTTTCCCCAGAGCTGTGAGGTCCATTTGCCCATCTACCCCTAACCTGTCCCCTTGTAGACAAGTACACGCACTTTCCCTCGTATTCCTCCCCTGCAGACCCACACACACAGATCACTGGTCTCTGAAGGCGTACTACCTCAGGAAAAGTCTGGACTTGATGATGTTTTATTGCTGCTGTCTTTTAATCATATTATGTTAATTTTATTATTTATAGTGTATTGTGTATTTAAGTATTCTGCCTTGAAGCTGAGTCCTACCAACAAAAAATTTCGTTATGTGCATGCATAATGACAATAAAGAATTCTATTCTATTCTATTCTAAAATAAAGACAGGCGAAGGTCTCGGTGATGTGGATCTGCTCAGGTCCACAAGATATTTTGCCAGTGGTCTTAGAGGGGACAAAAAAAAAAGAAAGAAAGTCCACAGTTTTGGAAAATGTCTGCTGTGACAGAACGAGAAGCCATGGGATGAATTAACGACGGCTTTAATGAACAGGTTGGAGTTTAAGGGTCCGACTTAGCTGGTGGTCTGTTGGCTCACCTCATATCGCACTTCTGTTTAAGGAAAAACAATGACGCAGTTAAGAGGGGCTGAAACTTTAAAAAAACAAGTCAATAACAATGAATTTAAAAGAAGTTAATTAGCAGCACAAAAAAACTGTTCACTAATTAAGAAAAAAATAATTAGAAAGAAAACCTGCAGCCCCCAGGACTGGAGATGGAGACCCCTGTTGTGGTATAAAGAGCTGCTTTAAATTACTTTAATGCATGAGAAAAATGGAAAAACGTTTTTTTTATGTGTATATTGTGAATTTTACATTATTTGTGTATTTACTTTAAATATGGTATTGAAATCTGTACTTTTATTACTGGTCTGTTTTCTTCATAATTTATTTATATATTTTTATTATTTGATTTTTTTTTGGACCTCCATTTTCATACTTTAGAACGACGAGCTGCTTTAAAGTACTGTAATGCATGAGGAAAAACTGGAAAAAAACTCTTTTCACATTTGTATACAGTAATCCCTCGCTATATTGCGCTTCGACTTTCGCGGCTTCACTCTATCGCGGATTTTATATGTAAGCATATCTAAATATATAACGCAGATTTTTCACTGCTTCGCGGGTTTCTGCAGACAATGGGTCTTTTTACTTCTGGTACTTGCTTCCTCAGTTGGTTTGCCCAGTTGATTTCATACAAGGGATGCTATTGGCAGATGGCTGAGAAGCTCCCTAATCAGAGCACACAGTTAAAGTCCCTGTGTGCTGATTGGCTCAGCGATGGAGTGCTGCATTAACCAGGAAGTCTCATCTCACTCATTCAGCATTAACGTGCACCTGCTACTGCTTCAGGGGCCGTGTCCAAGCACCAACAAAAGATGCAAATGATTGCAGAAAAGGTAAAAGTTTTGGATATGCTGAAGAAAGGGAACAGCTACACCGCGGCAGGACACCATTACAGCATCAATGAGTCCATGATTCTTTTTATTTAAAAAGGAGGAAAAGCATATAAGATCTACGGCCGCAGTGTCCTTTAACCAGGGCGCAAAACGAGTTGCAAGTGGACGTGATAAGGCAGTAGTATGGATGGAATCTGCTTTAGGGATTTGGTTTGAAGAGTGCTGGAAGGAGAACAACTGCGGTGCTACACAGTCGCCTGAAGAGGCTCCTTTAGAAGAGCTGTAACGCTATCCTTTGTTGTGCAGTAAAATTAAACTCATCGTTATCGGACAAGTGTCATTGTTGGTGAGTAACCATAATTAATTATCTATGTACAGTACTTATTACATATACATAGTTTAGTGTCACTGCACACACATTTTACTGTATACAATTTTTCTTGCATTGTACGTATTTATTGCTGGTGGCCTGCCTGTCGTAATGGCTGTAACATATGTGATATCGGAGAGGCTCGATATCTTTAAAATAATATTTAGGTTTTACTGTATGTAAACTGTGTTTACATACATAATTTCAACGAATCTTACCTAATATCTAAGAGAATACAAAGGGTTTATGCTGTATAATTGTGCGGGAAACGTTTATAATAGTGTGGGAGAGTTTATAAGGGCTTAAAATATATAAAAAGAACCATATGAAGATATGGTTTCTACTTCGCGGATTTTCACCTTTCGCGGGGGGTTCTGGAACGCAACCCCCGCGATGGAGGAGGGATTACTGTATTGTATTCATTTCTTTATTACTTGACAATTTTCTTAATAATTTCTTTATAAGCACATTATTTGGTTTTTCTGAACCTGTTTTTTTTTTATACTTTAAAGGCAGGGCCGGATTTATATGAAAAGAGGCCCTAGGCTATTCCACTTATGAGGCCCTTTCACCTTCCATTTTTAAGTTTGTAAATTACATGAGAGATAATAAAATTTTACTAACAATTTGAATGTAGGCCCCTCTTGATCTTGAGGCCCTAGGCTGAAGCCTAGTTAGCCTATAGGAAAAGCCGGTCCTGTTTAAAGGTCTGCTTTAAGTTACTTTTAATGTATGAAAAAAAAGGGGTGAAAAAACTTTTTCCATATTTTTACTGTAACTTTCATGTCTTTACGTATTTTAAATATTGTGTTCAACTATATGTATTTATACTTGAATATTTTCTTTAGGATTTGAATATGGATTCACTCTTCGATTCTTCAGAGCCCATTTATGAACTCAAGCATATTCTTGCTACCGGGGGGCCACGGCAGGACTGAGCCGTCACTCTTAAAAAATCAAGGGGTTCTTTAGAGCGATGCCATAGGGGGGCCATTTCTAGTTCCCAAAAGACTCATCCATGTGAAGGTTCCGGAAAGACCCTTTATTGATTTAGATCCATAGCAGGCTCCTTACAACAACACCATTTATTTCTAGAGCATGTTTTCATAGAAATGATGTGCTGTACAAGATGAAGAAAGAAAAAAGAAAAATATAAAAATAAGTTTAGGCGATACTAAGTAACAAAGAATAAAGTAAGGTCCGATGGCCAGGAGGACAGAAAGTAAGTAAGTAGAAATTGATGGTAAGAGCTTTGTGAAATCCCAGAGGGTCCGGACGTTAAAATGGACAACATATGAAATGTTCAGGTTTTCTTAATCGGTTGGTATAGCCCACCACACATAAAGAATTTCAGTTCCCCCAACTAGACCCCCCCCCCACCGCGCCCCACACACAAACACCGTTTTCCAAGCCCAAAGAACCAACTTCACATGCAAAAGACTCTTCCCAGCATGCAATAGTGCTTTGTCAAGCAAAGGTTCAACGAGGAGCCACACAACCCCAATATTGAACCATTAAAGGACCGGTGCTTTTTAAGAGGGAGCTGGACGGGATGCCAGTTCATCGCACAGACTGTTCAGGTTTGCCAGCTCAGCCTAAAGTACACGTCTTCGAGAGAAAAAAGCAGACTCGGGCAAAGGAGAAGCGCGCAGGCCCTGCACAGACTCGTCCACCCCCCGGCACCCACTGTGCAGATTTCTATTCCCTTGGTCCACGGGGGGTATGCAGCGCATTTTAGTCCAATTCCTGCCTTGTGTCTGATGCTGCCTGCTCAGGCTCTCTCTTCCTATGCACTGTAAAGAGTGTTAGTAAATTTAACAGTAAAAACATTGTGAATGGGGGTCGGCACGGTGGCGCAGTGGTAGCGCTTCCCGGGTCCTCCCTGCGTGGAGTTTGCATGTTCTCCCCGTGTCTGCGTGGGTTTCCTCCCACAGTCCAAAGACATGCAGGTTAGGTGCATTGGTGATGCTAAATCGTCCCTAGTGGGTGTGCTTGGTGTGTGGATGTGTGCCCTGCCTGGGATTTGTTCCTGCCTTAACAATAGCACTTCTTCAGAGCGGACAGCACAGTGGCGCAGTGGTAGCACTGCTGCCTCGCAGTAAGGAGACCTGGGTTCACTTCCCGGGTCCTCCCTGCCTGGAGTTGGCATGTTCTCCCCGTGTCTGCGTGGGTTTCCTACGGGTGCTCCGGTTTCCTCCCATGGTCCAAAGACATGCAGGTTAGGTGCATTGGCGATCCTTAATTGTCTAAATTGTCCCTATTCTGTGTGTGTGTGTGTCTGCCCTGCGGAGGGCTGGCACCCTGCCTTGGGTTTGTTCTGTGCCTTGCACCCTGTGTTGGCTGGGATTGGCTCCAGCAGACCCCCATGACCCTGTAGTTAGGATATAGTGGGTTGGATAATGGATGGATGGATACTATGAATGGTGAAAGTAAAATACCTTTTCTGAAAAAAAAGGAAAGTTACCTTATGTTCGACAGAAAATTACCTGTATATTTTAAACAGTACATTTCATTATTTTTTACAGCCAAGTTCTATAAAATCGATATTTTTCTACCTTCAAAATATGCCACATACCATTTACTGATACATTACGGTTACACTGAAAAATGGCTGTTCACTTTACAGTGTAAAACTGTTAAATAGCGAAGGTAGACAACTGTAAACTGTAAACTGTAAAATGGTAAAGCACAGTATCAGCCAGTGCTTCCACTCTAACTTTTAGGAAAATCAGACGATGTAAGCAAATAAACCCAGAAAAACACAGACACGTTTAATAAGGTATACAAGGAATACAACAGCAGCACATGGCTGACAAATAAATCTAAGAGTCAAGAAAACTCATAAGCAGCAAATGTCAAATTCAAGCATGGGAGCCGAACATTAAACAGGACTCGTCCTCACTCAAATCAACAACTTTAACGTTAAGTTTTCCTGTTTGTAGTTTTTCGGTTTCTCTCACCGTCCTTCTTTAACGTCCTTGATGACAGACTTTGGTGGTTTCCAAATATAGCAGTTCACGTTTAATGACCTCTTTTGCTATCAGCACATGACTGACTGACATTAAGGCGTGTGCGCTAGGCGGGATGTGACGTCAGGGCACACGCCACCAAGTTAATCTGGGTATGCACAGACTAGTAATTACATTTTACTGTAGAGATGCGCAGAGTTGATTTGTTTTTGTTAAGTGGTACGAAACAATAAATTTATGTACACAAGAAACTGTAGTTCAAGAATTGTGCTAAAAGAAATACATGATTGTGATGAAAAAAAAATCGGAAGTGGTCTGAGGTGGAGGAAAAGGTCATCAGAACCACTTCCAGTTGCGCAATGTTTCTCAAATATCATATTATCTCTTTGTTTCTCATCATAACTAATTGATAATAACGATACACAATCATTTATCTCTATTTATCGTCAAACTTTATATTCAAATGATATTTTCGCGGGCGGCACGGTGGCGCAGTGGGTAGCGCTGCTGCCTCGCAGTTGGGTGACCTGGGGACCCGGGTTCACTTCCCGGGCCCTCCCTGCGTGGAGTTTGCATGTTCTCCCCGTGTCTGCGTGGGTTTCCTCCTGGCGCTCTGGTTTCCTCCCACAGTCCAAAGACATGCAGGTTAGGTGGATTGGCGATTCTAAATTGGCCCTAGTGTGTGCTTGGTGTGTGGGTGTGTTTGTGTGTGTCCTGCGGTGGGTTGGCACCCTGCCCGGGATTGGTTTCTGTGTTGGCTGGGATTGGCTCCAGCAGACCCCCGTGACCCTGTGTTTGGATTCAGCGGGTTGGAAAATGGATGGATGGATGGACCCCCGTGACCCTGTGTTCGGATTCAGCGGGTTGGAAAATGGATGGATGATATTTTCGCACTTAGGGACGTCAGAAACAGGAGTGGAATTTATTTATGATTACATATGCATTTCATAAGTAAAAAGAGTTATGGTCACCTAAAAGCATAGAAAAAGTGTTAGTGTTATAAAATATTTGTTCTAATAAATTGCTATAGGTAAAACTGCATTGAGCTACATTTAATTATGATAATGATGGCGGAAATTTTAAAAAAAAAAAAAAATCATACAATTAAACGTTTTACCAGGAACACGACGGGGACGTAGCAGCTTATCATTCTCATTACATCTTTATATTTACATGGCATGTTCAATGTTTACACGTTATTGTTAAACTGACGATGTATAAATTAAAATTAGTAATAGTTATTGAAAGAATACAGTTTTTAATATCGTGTACAAATTTATATTTCCACAATACAAAAAATTTGGATGGTTGTTTAAATAAAATACAACTTCCGGTTGAGTAATCTGTTTGCTGTTTATCATTCTAATACAAAATTTCATCTCTCTGTAATTATAATCATATGTTACTTGGAAATTCACAATAGTATTCAGTTAAATTACCACTTCTGGTTGCCAGAAGTGGCCCAAAAGTTGATAGGATTCCTTATTTTTGATATAAAGCAGGGGTACAAACTCTCTTTGACCGAAGGGCAAAGCATTTTTGAGATATCGTTGATGACGCACAGACAGATGTAATGTCACAAATAGTATTTTCGCACTCAGGATTCATCAAAATCTCAATTTTTTCACGATTCCTATACTTTATCTATACGAGAAAGTAAAAAAAAAATTACAAAATTACAAATGTTAAAAAATTTACTAAATTACAAATGTTAAAAGCAACCTAATTTACGTGCTGTCAAAAGTCGCAGGGATGGCAGGAAGAACGAAAGAAAAAAAAACTACAGCAAATGCTTAGTAGTAACTATTGGATTTTTAATCTGCATGAAAATAGAAATAAAGTGGTATTTGGACAAACAAACAAATAAATAAGTAAAGAAATAGAATGTTACAACTTGGAAATTCACAAAAGTATTCAGGTAAAGTACCACTTGCGGTTGCCGGAAGTGGCCCAAAAGTTAATGGGATTCCTTATTTTTGATATAAAGCAGCGGTACAAACTCTCATTGACCGAAGGGCAAAGCATTTTTGAGATTTCGTTCTTGACGCACAGACAGATGTAATTTCACAAATTGCATTTTCGCACTCAGGAAGGCCTAAAACGTCAAGATTCATCAAAATTTCCAGGTCGAATTTTTTCACAATTCCTCTACTTTATCTATATGAGAAAGTAAAAAAAAAAATTACAAATGTTAAAAGCAAAAAATGTCTGAAAGGAGTATTGCCCAGAAGAAGAAACATTTGTGCCGCTCCAATACCCAACAGGACTGAAACGGGTTCAAACCACACTTATCAGGGCTGGCCTTATCAAAAGACAGGGTGGTTTTTGGTCTCTTTCCCCAATAATATGTCAGATGATATGGTTTAAAAAATATTGGGTAAAAATAAATGGCAAAAAGCAGGCATTTTGGAACGCCAACGATATTTTAACAATGAAAGGTTAATGTATTTCCATTGACAGTATCTTACAGAGGCTCCAGCAGACCCCCCCGTGACCCTGTGTTAGGATTTAGCGGGTAGGATGATGACTGACTGACTGTATCTTACAGATGGCAGACTGAATCAATCAATCAATCAATCAATCAAGACAATGAAAACCCAAGTCAAGGCAGTTAAAGGTAAGACAGTGAACCTTCCTTTTCATTGGTAGTTTTTGGTTGTGTTTTTGTTTTTATGAGTTGATTTTAGAACAATCGTGACCTTCCTAAGTTATGTGCTTTCAAAAAGTCGCAGAGATGGCAGGAAGCACGAAAGATAAAAACACCACAGCAAATGCTTAGTAGTAACTATTGGATTTTTAATCTGCATGAACATTGAAATAAACTGGTATTTGGACAAACAAATAAATAAATAGAATGTTACAACGTGTTTGCTATTGGTTGGTGTTACTTTACTGATGCAGACTGTGTGCCAGTTTTTGATCCTGACATTATTTTCTAACGGCATATTTATTACAGTCAGGGCCGGATTTTCCTATAGGCTAACTAGGCTTCAGCCTAGGGCCTCAAGATCAAGAGGGGCCTACATTCAAATTGTTAGCAAAATTTTATTATCTCTCATGTAATTTACAAACTTAAAAATGGAAGGTGAAAGGGCCTCATAAGTGGAATAGCCTAGGGCCTCTTTTCATATAAATCCGGCCCTGATTACAGTGCATGGATTTCAAAGGTTATGGTGAAACGTTCGCTTCTACTATAATGTGCTGTAAAGAAAAACTGTTATTCACTATAAAAGTTACACCGTAGATCCAAAAATATTCACACCTTATTTTTGCAGTACCCCAAATGTAACTTTTTTTTCTTTTTTAAACACAGTATGGCAGGTACTGTAAATACTTGGGGCGGCACGGTGGCGCAGTGGGTAGCGCTGCTGCCTCGCAGTTGGGAGATCTGGGGACCCGGGTTCGCTTCCCGGGTCCTCCCTGCGTGGAGTTTGCATGTTCTCCCCGTGTCTGCGTGGGTTTCCTCCGGGCGCTCCGGTTTCCTCCCACAGTCCAAAGACATGCAGGTTAGGTGCATTGGTGATTCTACATTGGCCCTAGGGTGTGCTTGGTGTGTGGGTGTGTTTGTGTGTGTCCTGCGGTGGGTTGGCACCCTGCCCGGGATTGGTTCCTGCCTTGTGCCCTGTGTTGGCTGGGATTGGCTCCAGCAGACCCCCGTGACCCTGTGTTCGGATTCAGCGGGTTGGATAATGGATGGATGTAAATACTTGAGTTTACACACACACTTCATATCGCACCATTTATCTCTCGCGGTCTCATATCGTCGCCTCTTCTCACCGGCACAGTCACCCTTAAGAGAAAGAAGGCCCTCGTAAATGCGGCGCTTTCTTTATAAAAGCGACGGCTCCACAATGCAGATGTCTAAGTGCACCGCTGCGTGTGTTTTGTCGGGTGACCACGGGGGTGCCATTCATTTTCCGGGAATAACTCGATCGATTGGTTTCGTTGCAGGCTGCCACTGCAGCTTTGCAGAGCTCTGTGAACGCAGGCCGTCGTTTTGCTCCAAACAAGAAGAATGTCAGGTAGACGGGGCTAATGTTCTGTCACAATGTCTACTCCTTCTGCGAGTGACACCAGGAAGGCGCTATATACTGGAGATGTCACTAGCGTAGACTGACGAAGCGGTCACCACAAACCTGACAATCAGAGGATGCAAATGTGCTTTGAAAACACACCTTTGTGGGGCGCCACTGAGCTGCTGTTTCCACTTTCAAACCTTTTTTTTTTTTTGCACGTTTTGTTTAGGATGAACCGCTTAAAAATACCGAAGAGCTTTGTGGCACTTGTGTTGCTCTTTGTAATTTTTATTTTATTTTAAATGAAGGTCCCTCATTTTGGTGCGGTTTAAAATAAGGACTGATGTTTCATCCCGTTACTTGGAGGGCGTTGTGAATTGTGATAAAGAAAACAGCTGATTAAGGCCAAGAAAAGTAAGTGTAACGCACGCCGATACCCCCCTCATCTAATGCCTCCTCCGAAGCTGAGCGAGCGCACCCACCCGGCTGAAGCCCCTTAATATCCCGAGTTGATAAGATATTTTGAAATGTTCACATAAAGAAAAAAAACGGAAGAAGAAAAACAAGAAGAAGATAAAAAGACCCGCGCTTAATAAGAAGAAGGCACATCATTTACAATTGGGCACAGGCGGGTTAACTGGCATCCGTCGCTTTGTTAGGATGCTTGCTACTGGGAAAATGACATTTAGGTGGACGGGCAGAGCTTGTGCATGTGGAAGCTGACGCGCAACGGGAAAATACAAACGTGACGGGCGAAAGAGAAGCAGAACGCCGGCGTGAAATGGCCGGGGGGGGGTTGTCTGTCAGCCGAACTTCTCTTTCTTCCTGTCAGTCTCGGGTTTCTCTGCGCATTTAAATGCGGTACCACTGCCTCTACTTCGTAGCTTCTGAGATCGCTATCGGCCGAGGACTTGCCAGCGCCGAAAGCTCATTAATTTAGTTTTAATTGCCTTTGTACTTCCGACACTTGGCGAGCAGAACAAAGGATCGACTTCGTGTGGCGTGCATCAGCGTTACGGCGCGGGAGGTACGCGGTCGGCAAGAAAAAATAAAAAACATTTCAACTTCTCGTCTCGGCACTTTTAACGTAATTCATAAACATCGTCACTAAAACTAATGTCCTGCAGTACAAATAACTTGGACTACGGCTGGATTAGACACATTTTATACTTTATATAAAAATGATAATTCTGTACCAAATTACTCCAAATTATTCAAAGCAAGGAGGGTTTTGTTTGATTTTATTTGAAATAATGTCTCACCGTAGTACGAATACGGGCTTAGTAAAATAACACCGGCGTGTCCATCTGGTCATTTTGAAGGTTAGAAGAATAAAAATCGTGTGCCGTGCCAGGGGCTATCAGTATCTGATTGTTCTGTCCACTTCTTGGCAAAGGTCAGCTAATAATAATAATCATAATAATAGTAAGTACTCAATCCACTGTAACGGAGTTTATTATTCTTTTACTTAAGTCTGCAAAATATATATAATAATATCGGCCTTGGCAAGGGTCCGTCAATAGTAATAATAATAAGGTCTCAATCCACTATGGCACTTTTATTCTGTAAAAAAATGTCTTGTAAGTGTCAACTGCTACTATTATTATTAATTATGACAATCGATTGTGTCTATCATTAAAGAGTATAATATTCTTTTATCCTTCATTTTAAGGAATTAAATAGTAATTAACCTGCCAAGGGTAAGTTCATAATAATGGTAATAATAAATATAATAGTAAGGGGCTGAATCTACTGTGAAAAAAGTATAATATGCTTGTATTTTTAATCTGCAGTAAGAGTAATATTAATGGACTTGGCAAGGATCAGTTAATACTACTACTAGTAATAATAATAATGGATTGTGTCCACTGTGGAAGAGTTTAATATTCTTTTATCATTAATTAAAAAAAAAAAAGTAATTTTCATTGCAAGGTTCTGTTAATAATAATAATGATTTCTGTTAAATGTGGAAGAATTTAATGTAGTTTTATCTTTCATTTGTAACATTTCAATAATAATAGTCTTGGCAAGGGTAGTTGACATAATGATGATAATAATAATAATAAATCATCATCATCATAGTAGTAGTTTTTGTCTAATGTGTAAGAATTTAATATTCTTCTGTCTTTAATTTGTAAATTATAAATAATAACATGTCTTGGAAGATTCCTAATAGTAATCAGTTAATACTAGCAATCCTATGACGATGATTACTAATAATATTTCTAATAGTTTGGTCACACATTAGTTTAGGTACCCATTAAAAAAGCAACTCTTAACAGTCTTTAAACATTTTATTAACAGTGCCATTAACAATAAATACTCATTAAAAACAATACGACTTTTGTCATTTGTTAATGTCATGTTTCATTGTTTTTATATTATGTCATGTAACCTCATGCCATATGTTTTGTGATCTTCAGACTGTTCTGTTATCCTAAAATGTTACTGAATATTTTTTGTTTATTTGGCTGGTCAAGCATCACTCTATGACAGTAAAAAAATAACAGTGTGGAGTGGGTGACAACGAACACTTTTTTTCTGTAAAATATAAATACAGTAATAATGATAATAGTTGTTTTAGGCAATAATAAGTTAATAATACCAATGCTAGTAATAATAATAATATTGGATTGTGGTCAATGTGAAAAGTGCCATATAAAGACTGTTGTATACAATGTAGAACTGTAAAATGTAAAAAATAATTATAGTGAAAAACCCTGGGAACAGCACTGATAATAAATATAAATCTTGGCAGTGAAAAATAAAAATTCATCCATTTATTGAATGTGTCTTAATAATAACATAACGGGGCTCTGCCATCTCACAGTCAGCAAAAGAAAAAAAGATAAACCATAATTTTGTCAGTTTGCTCTTTATTATTATTAAATATTTGTTGGTAAGAATGATATTGATAATCTGTGTTTGTTGATGTTGCTTTAACTCTTTTCTCTGCACTTGTCCTAATGAGATTATTATTATTATTATTATTATTCTTAGTTGCTCCAATATCATTTCTGCAGCACACGTCTTCAAGTGGGCCTTACAATAAGATTTTCAATAATCTGTCTGTTCACTTCTGCCGGTGAGGATTGTCATCATTAAGAATTCCCAATATCTTCCAACTCAGTAGTCCTTGTTTATTTGTTTGTAACTTTGTGTGATTTTAATTCTGTATTTTTAGAATCATTATTTTTTTATGCCAGTTCTTTGATTTTTATTTTCCAGTTTTCTTTTTATTCTTGCGACTGATTTGCGTTTATTTTATGGAGACGTTTTATTCAGACGCCTGAAGTGGCTTTTCCTTTGGTGTCACTGAATTAATTGGTTCAAAATACACAAGGAGACATTTCTGTTTGTTTAAAATACTCCGCAAAGGTCTTTCATGCTAATGTACCACACACACACACACATATATATATATATACACACACACACAGGGGGAGTCAAAATGATGTTAACACTAACGGTACTGCTATGTATAGACTTGTATACAATTTCTGTGGACAATTATGTGCCACATATGGTAACGGTGTTGAATGTGATGGCGAACAGCTTGAGACATTCCTGTAAATCATCTTACACATATCAAGTAGGTTTTGGGAATAAATTGTTTCCGCCATTCAAATGTTAACATAATTTTGATTCACCCTGTATATTATATATATATATATATATATATATATATATATATATATATATATATAATGTGTGTGTGTTAGGGGTTACTTAATATATATATAAAATAAATTATATATATATATAAAATATATAATGTATATACACACATATGAAGTATGTTTTGTGAATAAATTGTTTCCACGATTCAAATGTTAACATAATTTTGACTCCCCCTGTATTTTATATATATATAAAATCCTAAGCCTAAAAGTGCAATGATTTTATATGATGTTTTTATGTCACTTTTTTGTCACACTTAAAATCACACTTATTTTAAAACCTACATATATATGTTTGGTATCATTCTTTTCAGAATTTATCGAACTTTAATATGATGTTGTTAGATTTTCAGATTCTTATTCTGTTTTTACATTACGAACTAAAATATCAAGAAAGTCGTGGTTTTTATTTTTGATCGAGTAAACTTTCTTTCACTAGAACAAACTATTATCTATTCATAACACCAGTGTTTGTATTTAGGTGATTTAGTTCGCTGAAGGTCGAGTTACGATGACCCATTGCATACCATTTTAGTTTTCACATGATTTTTCCTGTTACTTATTAAATGAGTCATTTCTTTAAAAAAAGGTTTTTTTTATGTATAAGAATATCAGTTAAAACGAATGGATTGTTTATTTAGTCTCATAAACATTCATTGAGCAGAGTGGACTTCAGATTAACGGTTAAGAGAGTAAATATCTTATTCTCATTTCATGATTTTTACTCTGTTAAATAATAATTCATTTTTCTTTTACATATTTATATAATTTTGTGATTTTGGCCGCAAGTATAGCGTAGGCCGCAACTGGGGCTTGGGCACCAAAGACACCAGGGGGCTTGGCCCCCCTAGTGTGTGTGTATATATATATATATATATATATATATAATATGTTACTGGCAATGTATGAAATGCAGGCATTGTATAGAATGCCTGGTGTGTTTAGGCAAAGTATGAAATGTCAGAATTATTTTAATACTTTTCCTAGGCATTACATAGAATGACAAATGCTATTTAGATAGATAGATACTTTATTAGTCCCAAGGGGACACTCACATACTCCAGCAGCAGCATACTGATAAAGAAAAAGGTAAAGTTGTACACGGAGCTGCTGGAAAGGCTGCCACTCGCTGCGTCGCCTGAGTCAGATTTAGGCAAAGTATTGTCATTTGGCATTGCATAGAATGCCTAGGAAATGCGTGACATATTAATCGTTTCATACTTTGACATCCAATTTTCAGCATTCTATACAAAGTCTGCATTTCATACATTGCCGGTAACATACATATAGAGATATTGTATACATATCTCCACACACACACACATTTCCTTTTATGTGAATCTACAGGTAGAATTTTCAGGAGTTTAAACAGGTGACTCTTCTTTTAATCGTTGCTGCTATTATTGTTTGTTTGTTGTCTGTTTTTTTTTTTTGTGAAGACCCCCTTTACCGTGTTGCCCCCCCCGCCCATAAGTGGCACCAATCATTTTTTTTTATTATTATTCCACACATCCCTGATTGAAAATGCCGCTTTTTGCCTCTCTGTCCGCCTTGTCCCTGAACATGGCAGGCAGGCTGGCCTCCTTCACATTAAGCGATGCTCTGATCCAATGCTTCAGTGAGCCTCGTCTTTAGTATTTCATTCTCTTTGCACTCAAACACTCCACATGTAGGACTTGTTTTATTAAAATGCCGAACCTGAAAGGTTGATGCTGGAGGATTTGCAGGCTCAGTGTTACGTCTTGTTTCGGCTGACTGACGGACGCTGCTCTCTCTTTCTCTCAACATGGCAGCCCGTCTTTCCAGATAAGGCCACCCACCTTAAAGCGGCGTTGGGGCCTGCGCTGTGACATTAGAGGAGACGTCGTGATGATTTCTGATTGTGGTGCCGTTCGTTTTGAGGTTGTTAAAGACTGTGACCCCCACCCTGCCGTCCTAAGCTAAATTTGATGAAGGGCTCAACAAAGGGATTCAGTGCAAAACCTCTGCAAACTCAAAGTTCTCCATGGAAAACTGTCAGGTAAAAAATGAAATGATAGCAGGTTCTGTGAAATTACTTTAAAATTAATTAATTATCGTCTTATTTCAAATATTGGGTGACCTCGTGTTATTAGAGTTTGTATAGCAGTAGTGGAAACGTCCCAACTGCCTGCCTGGGCTTTCATCTTGTATTTTGGATTTTTAGCACATATTCCATAAAGCCATTTAAGCTAACAATAACTGAAAAATAAATATAGAATTAGCTCTTGTTTCCCTTTCATTTACAAAATGCATTACTAAAGTCAAAATTCCTTTTTTACTCAGTCACAAAATTCAGTGTACATGGACAGTAAATCTGAGCTCCTTTATTAATCAAGAAAGCGCCGGCGCTCTCCCTGTGGTGGAGCTTCATCTCCGCCGCACACCAGCGCCCTCCTCTACCCGCCTCGCCGTCCTCTGCTGTCTCATATTTACACCTGTGGGATGTCGGCACGGGCAAGAAATCCTCCGTTCAGCTGCTACAAACTCAACAGCAATCCAGTAAAATAAAGTCAGCAGTTCAGTGCCCAGGATGACGAGGTGACAGTGGCAAGCGGCAAAGGACAGGAACGTGAAAGACAACGAGGACACCGCAGCATCAGGGTGGCAGATGAGGGCTGGGCCTTCAGTCGCGAATGTTCTACGACGAGCTACTCGGCTCTCTCAACAGCTGCAAGTGACATAAATGTCAGTAGGAACCCCTTTGTTGGGTGCGAGTGCCACTTTGACAGCCGCATCACTACATGTGGGGGAGAGAAGAACCCTTGTGGGGGTCACAAAAATAATAAATAATAATGTATATTATCCAAATGAATGTCCTCTCCCACTTTCATTTAGCCAAATAATTTGATTATAAGTGTAGTTAAAAAACAACAGCAAGACGCTTCACGGAATCCACTAATTGAGACTCCTCGTGTTAAATTGATAGTTAGATAAGAAAGACATTATATGATAAATAGATGGATATGAAAGGCACTATGTGATAGATAGATAGATAGATAGATAGATAGATAGATAGATAGATAGATAGATAGATAGATAGATAGATAGATAGATAGATAGATAGGAAAGGCATTATATAATAGATAAATAGTAAAGGCACTATATAATAGATACTTAGATTGACATGAAAGGCACTATATGATTGATTGATAGGAAAGGCACTATATAATAGATAGATACATAGATAGGAAAGGCACTATATGATAGATAGATAGATAGATAGATAACGCATTATATAATAGATAGATGGATATGAGAGGCACTATAAGATAGATAAGGCATTATATAATAGATAGATAGGAAAGGCACTATATAATAGATACTTAGATTGACATGAAAGGCACTATATGATTGATCGATAGGAAAGGCACTATATAACAGATAGATACATAGATAGCTAGGAAAGGCACTATATGATAGATAGATAGATAGATAGATAGATAGATAGATAGATAGATAGATAGATAGATAGATAGATAGATAGATAGATAGGAAAGGCATATAATAGATAAATAGGAAAGGCACTATATAATAGATACTTAGATTGACATGAAAGGCACTATATGATTGATCGATAGGAAAGGCACTATATAATAGATAGATAGATAGGAAAGGCACTATATGATAGATAGATAGGAAAGGCATTATATAATAGATGGATACATAGCTGGATAGGAAAGGCACTATATAATAGATAGATACATAGATGGATATGAAAGGCACTATATGATAGATAGAAAGGCATTATATAATAGATACATAGATAGATAGGAAAGGCACTATATGATAGATAGATAGATAGATAGGAAAGGCATTATATAATAGATACATAGATGGATATGAAAGGCACTATATGATAGATAGAAAGGCATTATATAATAGATACATAGATTGATAGGAAAGGCACTATATGATAGATAGATAGAAAGGCATTATATAATAGATACATAGATTGATAGGAAAGGCACTATATGATAGACAGACAGATAAACCACTATAAAATAGAAAGAGGGATAGATGGATACTATAGATAGATAGTGACATTAACTATTTGATAGATGATAAATACAAATAAAAGGCACTATATATTAAATATATAATCAGATATGAAAGTCACTATTTGATTATAGATTGGAAAGGCAGTATAAATCTCATAGATAAATGAAAGGCACTATATGATAAACAGATAGATATTAAAGAGAGGGCATGAATATATAATGAAAGATGTTATATTAAAGATGGAGATGGATGATAAAAGGTGTATCTAAAAGATAAGCTCGATGGATAGAAAATTAAAGGCACTACATTAAGGACAAGTATATGAAATATATGTGGATATTTAGTTAAAGGTGAAATATATAAGGTAAGACAGCTAGCCCCTCTCATATGTTTCTTTCTAACAGTGGCTTTCATAAATATTAATATACGCCTTTCAAATCTCTAGCCCTTCATCTTTCCCTCTATTATACAGCACATTTCATGTCTACCTACCTATGCAGTAGAGAAATACCAGTGTTCAGTTTTCTTAGTGGGTTGTTTGGGATATTTGAATTCTTACTTTAATAAATCATTTTTATTATTGAGGTAGACATCTCCAGAAAAAAAGAAATTTCTACTTGGTAATTTTTTTCTGGGCAAAAGCTAATCTAGCAATTTTGAAAACATGGATTAATATGATGAGGAGCACATTAACCAGTGGGGCTTTCTAAATATTTAATTGCTTTTACATAACAGAGCGAAAGTGGAATTTGCTTACTGCTTAGATGGCAAATCTTCAAGAATTTTAAGAATAAACGATGTTTTATGCTTTGTTGAATAAAACGTTTGTATTTCAAATGGTAGAACCTTAGTGGAAAAAACGGTGTTTCAATGTGAGAAAATGCGCACGTCTGTTATATAATTGTAAATAAAGGTTTCTTTAAAATAAAAGTAAATATCTAGTTATCTATTATATAGCATCTTTCATATCTCGGTGTGTATATACAGTGACTTGACAACGGAGTAACAGAGCACCAAAGACACAACTTTACAACAACAGTCTTGGATACAACTTAACTATTTTATAATAAAAAGAAAGTACCTCCTTACTTCTTTTTATTTATTTCGTTCGTTCGTTCTTTCTTCCTTCATTCCCCTACTCTCCTAACTCGCCCTGTTCAGGTGGCGACTCAGAGTACCTCCCGTAAGACAACATCAGGTGGCACTTCCTCCCAACAGCACCCTCTAGTGGCCTCCAAGAACACCTCCAGAGCTGCCTCCGAGAACTACAGCCTTCATGCGGCGCTACACCAGAAGGATACTGCCGTCCAGTGGACAGGAGGAGCACATTGCCGCGGGAGGTGGTCCTCCCTTATACATCCATTATGTCAGCCTGCTAACCAGGCAAGAAACAGCAACCATCCCAGTCAGTCCATCACACTATCTAGCTACCTTTATTATAGTGCTTTTTCTATCTATTACATAGTGCATTTACTCTCTATATATTATATGGTGACTTTACTATCTATCTATCTATCTATCTATCTATCTATCTATCTATCTATCTATCTATCTATCTATCTATCTATCTGTCTGAGTCAGGTACTCGAGGACATCAGTTGAAGTGAAGAGGAAGTGCAAGACAGACTGAAGCCGGGAAGCACCTCTTTAAGCAACGAGATGAGGGACTCTGGAATCGACCACTGTGACATGGAGTTGAAGAAGAAGAACCCTTTACATCTTTCAAGAAGGGTCTGGATGAGACATGGGGACAGTTTAGCCATTAGCTAAAGAAACGAGAGACAAATGGACTGAATGGTCTCCTCTTGTTTCTCAGTCAGTCATTTTCTAACCGGCTAAATCCAGACCAGGGTCATGGCGGGGGGTTTGTGCTGAGCCTATGCCAGTCAACATAGGGTACAAGGCAGGAACAAACCAGGTGCCAGTCCGTCACAGGGCAAACACACACACCGATCACACGCTAGGACCAATTTAAGATCACCGATCCTCCTAACCTGCGTGTCTTTGGGGGGAACTCTCAGGAAACCCACAGAGACATGAGGAGAACATGCAAACTCCACACAGGGAGGACCTGGGACGTGAACCCTGGTCTCCTTATTGCGAGCCATCAGCAGCACCACTGCTCTTGTTTGTCACATTTCTTGTGTTCTTATGTCTTCTTGAATTTTCCTTTTCACACCTGAGGTGAGATTTTTAGGTGCGTCACAACGCCCTGGTGCAGTTGGACTCATGAGAGCCTAACATCCCATCCAGGTTTGACTTTTGGCTCCCCTCAGACCTGCACTGGGTAAACCGGCCTGATGAATGGTCACGTAATTGTCCACGGTGGGCATTCCAGGTGTAATTACTTCATTATAATTATTTTTATATTATTCATACGAAAAGGCTAAAACACCTTCACCCTCAATGAGACAAACTGAACTATTTGCATAGTTTTCTTTACCTTTATCGTTTTCTATTGTTCTGATTTAAATATCATTGATGTAATCTAAAGCAGGGGCTTAATTTTGTTCGTAATTTAAGCTGCCCCTTCATCGCTTCGTTTTTTTTAGTCTCTAAACATCAAGGATATTTTCAAGAATTGCTGTTAATGGAAAACAAATAACTGATGAAGCGCTAAATTGTGTGGGGGACTTCAGAGCCCGCTGTCAGAATGAGGCGGCATTGTGTGGGAGGGGCAGGTGGGGGGGGGGGGGGGAGTGATGAGACAAGTGCAGTGCCACCCCCCGGACCCCCATATCAAGCCTTCCAACACTGCCACCATCAGCACGCGCCCGGGCACTTTGTCATTGCCGACTCCAAACGTCTCTTTTGTGTTTTTCCGCTTCCATCACATTTTCTTTTATTCTTTTTTTAATCTCTAATGAGAGCCACCACCCTCTAAGATAACGACGCCCTCCTCCATGACTGAACACTCTCTCACGAACACAAAGACGTCCTACAGGTATCTAGAGCTGTCACTGTGCAGCCAACCCCCCCACCCCCCCACCCCCCCAGGCTACGGCTGTCCTCATCCCGGAGTCAGCAGACATTCTGACCAGACAGGGCGGCCACGTGAGCAAACCTTCACCAACGTCTCCCCAAGGATCTCCTGCACTCCCCTTCCTTTCTCTGCATAAATGCAGTCCCTCCTCCTCCTCCTCCTCCTCCTCCTCCTCCTCCTCGCCGCCGTCACCCCCCAGCCCCCATACTAAACGCACAGCCCTGGCTGGAGGAATTGCTTTCTAGAAAAGAGGCACGCAAAGGAGACATTCCTCCGAAAACGAACAAGACTGGCGTGTCACTATATTGAGCTGGACGGGGGGAAAAAAAGTCATCTTTATATCATATAGTGCCTTTCATTATCGTGCACAGTGCATTGAGGCGCTCTGAAAGAACACAAAGCCAGAAACAGAAAGAAAGAAAGAAAGAAAGAAAGAAAGAAAGAAAGAAAGAAAGAAAGAAAGAAAGAAAGAAAGATTTTAAGTGGAGCATGGCCTGGGCTCTAAGTTTACGTGTCCTGTCGAGGTCGCCATACATGCAGACGTGTGGCTGCTGCTGTGTCTACACAGGTGTGGACGGGGCCGTCTGTGTCATTGGACGGCATCTGCGTGCGTCTCTCACGTGAGGCCCTGCAGCCTTTGACCGAAATTGAAACTATAGACATTAAAAAGCAGTATATGATAAATATGATAATAATTTGTAATAAGAGTGTAAGGCACTATAAAAGGTAACCGATGGATAAGCATGGAAAAGAGGCCATAAATAAAACCTATTTTTATTATTACTTATCCATCCATCCATTTTCCAACCCGCTGAATCCGAACACCGGGTCACGGGGGTCTGCTGGAGCCAGTCCCAGCCAACACAGGGCACAAGGCAGGAACCAATCCCGGGCAGGGTGCCAACCCACCGCAGTATTATTATCTAATTTAATCTAATAAAAATAATACAGATGAATAGAAATCAAAAGCACTTTATTAAAGATAGGAAATGAATATACAGTGAAAGGCAGTATCTAAAATGATAAGACAAAAATATATAGTGAAAGGCACTCTATTAATAATAACATGGATAGATGGTGAAAAGCAGTAGGATAATATAGATGGATATAAAGTGTAAGGCACTATATTAAGGAGAGGGCATGAATATATAAGGCACTATATTAAAGATAAGACATGATTAGTGAAAGGCACTATTTTTAAGATAAAAGATGAAACAGTGTGAAAGGCACTATATACAAAGATAAGATATATGGACCTAAAGTGAGATGCACTATATTAGGGTGAGGGTGTGAATATATAGTGAAAGACACTATATTAAAGATGGAGATGAACAGATAGTGAAAGGCAGTACTGTATATAAAAGCACAAGACAGATCGACAGAAATTGAAAGGCACTCTACTAAGGGTAAGACATTAATATACTGTATAGCGAAAGGCACTATATTAAAGATAAGTGAATAGCTAGTGAAAGGCAGGATATAAAAATAAGATAGGAAGTGAACGGCACTATATTAAAAATAAGAGATGAAAAGATAGTAAAAGGCATATCTAATAAATAAGATAGATGGACATAAAGTGAAAGGCACTACATTAAGGAAAAGTATATGAAGCATATGCTGGATGGATATTTAGTGAAAGGCGCCATATATTAGTTAAGACAGATAGTTCCTCTCATATGTTATATATCTAATAGTGGCTTCCAGAAATATCAATATATTATATAGTGCCTTGGGCGGCACGGTGGCGCAGTGGGTAGCGCAGCTGCCTCTTAGTTAGGAGACCCAGGTTCGCTTCCCGGGTCCTCCCTGCATGGAGTTTGCATGTTCTCCCCGTGTCTGCGTGGGTTTCCTCCCACAGTCCAAAGACATGCAGGTTAGGTGCATTGGTGATCCTAAATTGTCACTAGTGTGTGCTTGGTGTGTGCATGCCCTGTGGTGGGGTTTGTTTCCTGCCTTCCTGTGTTGGCTGGGATTTGCTCCAGCGGACCCCCATGACCCTGTAGTTAGGATATAGCAGGTTGGATAATGGATGGATATAGTGCCTTTCATTATTTAGTAGTTTTCAGTTATAAAATAATTTTCGTTATGTTATGTGCTACATTGTTCCTTTCAAATCTGTTCATCTCTACCACGGAGCCCTTCATCTATCTATTATATAGTGTCTTTCCTATCTATCTATCTATCTATCTATCTATCTATCTATCTATCTATCTATCTATCAGATTGATGGCTATGAAAGTCACCGTATAAGAGACAGATGGCTCCTTTGGGTGGTGCCCGCTGTCACTGTGTAAGCCCCCTTCTATATTCCTCTGCTATGAGGCTTTTGCCTGCCACTCTGCACCCACAATGTTAACAGAATAAAAACTGCAGCCATGTCAGAAGGTGTAGGTATATTTGGGTCTTGATTTCAAACAGCTGACCTTCGTAGCGCCTTTCCGCACGTGCTCATACCGTCTGTCTCGGCGCACACACAGCCTACAGCACGTCCCCACGTTTCTTCATTTGTCACATGCCAACTCTGCAGATGCCCGTTCTAATTCTTTTTTTTTTTGTTTCTTTCGTTTGCTACTCTTTAAACTTTTGGTGCTGAAATGCAAGTTGTGAAGCCGGTGGTCCGCTTCCGCTTGAAAGGTCAAACCCGACATCTTATTGGGTACAGATTTTGCCAGTCACTGCATGGTCCTGAGGTGACACCGAGCATCGACTCACCTGAGCGCCCAGACGTCTCCCTGCTTTAAGCTCACAGCACAACACAATGTCACCAGAGTGTCACACGCTCGCTTATCTCCATGCGGACGGGCTGCCCATGCCAAGGAAAGCGGCTTGCCTCCAGAACTCACCTTCCTGTCTCCCTCCCGCGGGTCGGCTGCATCTCCCGTCTGTCTCTCGTCTCTCTCTGACACCTCAAGTGGCTCGCGGCGCTCACCAGCCGAACAATCAGATCAGTTGCTACACCCTGGCACAGAGAACACAGTGATACAGGGGAGGGGATTTTGTAATCTGCCAGGCTGTACCATGAATAACGATATATTTAGGGGTGGCAGCGTGCGAGGAGAGGGAGGGAGGGAGGAGAAGGGGGGGCCACCGTGAGCGGGCTTCTGCTGTCGACCACCCTCCGAGGGCCTTACAATGGTGTCTTCCTGCATCTCCCCACTGATTGGAAGCCGGTGCCCATCCCTGATTATAAATTCTGATAAGGAAGCCAGCCATGGTGGTGGTGGGGTAGGGGGGGTGGTGGTGATGAGTGGGAGTTTGGGGTGGGGGGGGGTCCGGTACTGAAACCCTCAGAACTGACACAGTCTCTCTCTCTCTCTCTCTCTCTCTCCATTTCCGGCCTTCCCTTTTCATCTTCTAGAAAATGTAGGCAGCCTTCAGGTTTACAGCATCACCCCAGGCCGCCTCTGAGCAGCTTCATGCAGCAGGGAGGGCCTCGTCGGTGGAGGAAGAGCAGTGAGGACCCTGAAGCTCAACCAGACACCCACTGTGGCTTGAGGAGCAGACAGCTGGCCCTCGGCTCAGGGTGCTTTGTCACATTCACCGGCCGTGTCTGAAGATTCCTTTAACAGAATGCAGAGTGGCAGCTTGTAAGACAGGCTAATAAAAAATTATGGAATGGTGGCCTTATTGCTGGGTGCATCGTTTACCTCTTGCAAAACATTAAAGGGGATTTCAGTGCTGTCTAAAGGTAGAAGACACATCCGTCTAGAGGCCCATGCACAGCCATGCTAAAGGCCCACGTCCTCTGCACCATAGGCATTCTTCACCTTCTCTTGGGTTTCTATGCCACCCTCTTATGGAGAGTCTGGAGGTGAGTGGGCACAAAGTCCTCATGTCAGAACAGTGGAGATGATCCTTTATTTTTGTAACATCTTTATTGACTTGCAAAGGCAAACCATAATGTGTAAAGTCAACAGAAGGAAATTCAAAGGGGACAAGAGGACACGATATGGCAAAGGGTAAGAAATACACCTGATGGACCGACACCTGGCCATCACAGCTGCGTGGGCTTGTTGGCCACCCAATTCCAAAACCGCAACATTAATATGGAGTTGGACACTCCCATTGTGGCTTTAACACCCTTCCACTCTTCTAGGAAGGCTTTCCACAAGATTTAAAGTGGGCATTAAAATGGGCATTGGGTATTAATATTAACAATGGACATTAACACTGGAGTTGGGACCCCTCCCTCCCTTTATGGTTTTTAATAGTCTCCACTCCCCTACGAAGGCTTTCCACAAGATTATGGGCATTATCAAATCAAATATCAAAGTGAACTTTATTGTCATCTCAACCATATACAAGTATACAGATAGACGAAATTGTGAAGCTCAGGGTCCACAGTGTAACAGCATGACGTGCAAATAATAAATAAAAAATAGAATTTAAATTTAAAATTAAAACACAAACAAGACAAGACAAAGAAGTAGCAGCAATATTGATGTGTAAGATATGTAATATATACAGAATATACAGAAGTGATCAGTGTATGCTAATAGTTGTTTAAGACGTGTAGACAATGACAGGTCAGAATGTGTCACAGCAGAAGGATAACAAGAGTGTCCAAATCCTTAAAGGTCACTATGAGATTTTCAGTTCTTCTCTACCTGCACACTCGTCTTTGCAGGACAGTGGCCTACATGTCTAAAAGTTTTGTTCTTAGAGGTGGTTGAGGCCGTGTGGAAGGTCCCAGGGGGCAGCCTGGTGTTAAGGAGTCTAACAGCTTGGGGGTAAAAACTCTCCTGCAGCCTGGCAGATCTGGCTTTGGCGCTGCAGTATCTTCTCTTGGATGGCAGAAGTGTGAAAAGTCCATGTGAGGGGTGTAAGGGGTCCTGCACAATGTTACGTTTGTAAAATGCGTCCTGTAGTGAAGGGAGAGGCACCCCAATAATGTTCTCTACTGTCTTCACTATCCTTTGCGGTCGGATATGTTGCAGTTGCCATACCAGACAGAGATGCAGCTGGTCAGAACACTCTCCATGGTGCCTCTGTAGAACATGGTGAGGATGGAAGGGGGAAGACTTGCTCGCTACAGCCGCCTCAGGAAGTGTAGTCTCTGCTGGGCTTTCTTGATTACTGATGAGGTGTTATGCATCCATGTAAGTTCCTCAGTTATGTGTACACCGAGGAACTTGGTACTCCAAACAGTCTCCACATCTAAACCGTTGATGCTGAGCAGGATGTGATTTTCTGAAGTCCACGGTTATCTCTTTTGTCTTGTTGTTTCCTGAAGAGAGGTATTAGCTCTCTGGAAATGTGTTCTTTTTCAATTGCAACGTTTTAATAACCTGAATTTAAAATAAAAAAAATATTATCTCACCCAGCATGCAAAATGACGGTTACAAGCTTACACGACAAGTTAGGATAATTCTAGCTCTTTATTGACGGTTTTACGTGGTATTACAAACGGGAAGCTTATGACAGACATATCAAGCATGTGGGAGGCTCGACCTATGCAGCCTGCCATCTTTCGTTGCCACGCTGAAAGGATTTTAGCCGGACAGAAGACATAATCTTTTGCTCGGCCTCGGATGGAAGACATACTCTTCCGCCCGGAAGCTTCAAAGTGTTGGCCGTAGGTGTCCATCCTTATATTCAGTTGTTCCATGTGCAGGGTGCGTTTCTCTGGTTCCAAACAAGGACAGGAAGGATTCCAGCCCCACCTTCAAAAAATACAGGAATAGCACAATGCCTATATGCAGTTCTCATTCTCCCAACAAGGAAAGAAAATAGTGTACTGACAGAAGACAAAAATATACTGGTCTGTCTTTAGGCTGACTATTCAATTGTCCAGTTGTCTGTGGCTATCTAGTCCTGTGCTTGGCTTGGCAATTCTAAATGAAGATACTGTGCCCTGTGTACCATACTTGGTCTGCCTGTATGAATGAGTCCATAACAGTGGGCACAGAGAACAGTGACATTAAACTTAATAAAAACACATAGTATAACACTTGTCGACATTGAGAGATAGATTGTTGTCTTCACACCATGCAGACAGTCGTTCCACCTCATCACTGTATGCTGTTTCATCATCCCTGCTTATCAGTCCCAGCACCGTCGTATCATCTTGATGATGTGGTTGGTGTTGTGCGTGGCTGTGCAGTTGTGAGTCAGCAGGGTGAAGAGCAGTGGACTAAGCACCCAGCCCTGCGGCGCTCCAGTGCTCAGTGTGATGATGCTGGAAGTGTTGTAGCCCATCCAAACTGACTGGGGCTTTGGGCATTAATATGAAGTTAGACCCCCGATTTGTGGTTTAACAGTCTCCCCTGTTGTAGGAAGGCTTTCTACAAGATTTTGGGTATTAATACGGGCAGTGGGCATCAATATGTACATTGGGCATTAATATTAACCATTGGATTTAATATGGAATTTAATGCCCCTCTCCTTTGTGGTTTTTAGCAGCCTCTGTTCTTCTGGAAAGGCTTTCCACAAGATTTTGGGTATCAATATGGGCATTGGGCATTAATATTAACCAGTGGGCTTTAATATGGAGTTGGATTTTTAGCACTCATCAGCCCCGCTCTGGGAGTCTGCCTGGTCTACCACTTTGTGGCTGAGCTGTCGCTGCTCCCTCCATTTCACTTCCAGTTGAAGTAGCAGAGCAGACTTGTGGCAAATGTGGCAACTGATGACAGTGCCACCAGTCACAGAGCTCTTTAGTTAGACCCATTCTACCGCCAATGGAGATCGCATGACTATGGGTGTTGATTTGATGTTTGATTTGTTAACAATGAATCACCTGGAGATGAATCCACATACTTTGGGCCATATGGTGTATCTGTAGCTGCTATGAATTGTTTGTGTGTCTTGTGATGGTGCGGGTCCTGCTCCATGCTTCCACTTCTCTGCTGGGAGCCTCTCGACCCCCACCATCGGTAATGTCACCAGATGAACTGGCAGATGGGGACGAATCACACTTGTAACAAGGGGACGGTGTAAAAGTGTGCAAGTGCTTTTATTAAAAACAAATCCCAAATCAGTGTCCAAATAAATAGTGCGGTGCTTCAAAAAATCCAAAAATAAATAATCCATAAAAATGATGTGATAAAAGTGGAGGTTAAAATCCAAAAAAACCAAAGCCGTTAAAACCATGGCAGGAAGTGGTGCTTTTTAAAAACCCCGGTGCCTTCTTCATTCTAACTGCCGACTCCCCTGCTTGTCCGATACGGGCCTTGCAACAGGGGAGTCGCCCTATCAGCTGGTGCAGCTGACCTTCCGTCCCCTAGCTGCGTACAACTCCTGCCGGACCGAGACTCGGGTTCCCCAGTGACCAGGGCGCTCCCTGACTCCCGAGGCAACCACCGTCTAGGACACTCCGGCTCCTTGAGAAGCGACCACTTCCGACTGCCCCCTCCGAGTGTCGGCCAAACACTCCTCCTGAGGGGCTCTCCTTCCAGCTGCCTGCGTTCCAGCGAGCCTGTTCTCGCTCACTCGCTCACTCACTCCATCACTGGCTTTTTTCCCTTCCCGCCTTCCTCTTCTCTCCACTAACCTCCGTTCTCTGTTCTTCGCTTTCTTTTTTACTTTTACTCCCCTCCGCACTCACGTTTTTATAATGGGGATGTGATACAAGTGGGCCAATTAGCAGATCCCAGCATCAATTACAGACACCGGCGATTGTAAAACTGTGCACTTCAGTGCGGAAACGCCCAGGCCCGCATTGCACCCGGGAACTTCTCCAGTCACACGACCACGACCACTACTTAAGCCACAAGTGCGCCGATTATTTATTTAAAAAGACAATCAGCTGTGGATCTCACTTTACCACAGTCTCCTGGAGCCACTGCAGTTTTTCTAGTGGACAAAGATTGGAGTGGAGCAATATTGATCACAATAATATTATAAATCGTCAGTGGGTGGGCCTCTCTGAAAGGGTCTTAAATTGGTTTGAGTCTTGCTTAACAGGCTTTCTTAGTTGTGGTAATTATACTTCACAGATCCATGATATTCTATATGGTGGTCCACAAGGGTCTCTCCCAGGTCCACTGGTCTCTTCGATCTCCATGATCCTCCATGAGGTCCGATTATCTCAAGGCATAACGTGAGCCACACAACTGTATTTATCAATAGCGCCTGATGACCCCGACTCTCTTGGTTCACTGACCCCAATGTCTTACTTGTGTTTCTGAATGGATGAGGAGTAATCTTCTCAAACTAAATAAGGAGAAATCGGAAATCTTAGTGATTGGTACAAATGGATATAATGAGGGTATCAGAAATAAACTTGATGCATTAGACTTAAAAGTCAAGATAGAGGTAAAGAATTTAGGGGTCATTATTGACTCTGACCTCAATTTTAAATCACATACTGTGATATAAGGTGCTTTATTGGCGCTGACCCGACACAAACTGACACCAGAGGCACGGGTAAAATACACAAAAGAATTAATTTTGTTCAGCCGTGGGACACGTCTTTCCCGTGCCCCACTGGCCCTACACAGCCCCCAAAAACACCACCAGGGCAGCTTTGTCCTCTTCCTCCTCCTCCCGACTCTGGCGCCCTGAGTAGTGGCTGCAGGCTCCTCTTATAGCCCACCCAGAGGTGCTGCAGGTGCTCGTTGACCTACTTCTGGCTGGTACTTCCGGGTGTGGCTGCGCTCCCACCCAGACGGGCTCATTAATACATGCAGCTCTTTTCAGCTCCCCCTGGTGTCCCACGAAAGGGGCCCCGACGCAACCCAGGAGGGCTGCCAATAAAGGTTCCGAGGGACTCAACATGGCTCCCATGGCTGCTCCCCCGGATAAAGTGACAAAGGAGCATCTCGGCCAGGCATGGGTCCTGGCCGTCCGCCACAATATTAATCAGATCACCAGGGCAGCATTTTTACACTTAAGAAATATAGCAAAAGTTAGACCTTTAAGAACATTGCAAGATGCTGAAAAATGAGATCACGCTTTTGTTTTTGATCGACTAGATTACAGTAACGCACTCCTCTCAGGACCACCCAAAAACACATCAATTGATTACAATGAGTGCAGAATGGAGCTGCTAGAATCTTAACTAGGAAAAGAAAATCAAAACACATCACCCCAGTCTTAGCGTCACTACATTGGTTATCTGTGCCATTTAGAATTGACTTTAAAATACTGCTTAAGGTTTACAAAGTCTTCGATAATCTGCTCCATCTTCTATTTCAGAATGTCTGACACCTTACACTCCAAATCGTAACCTGAGATCTTCAAATGAGGGGCTGCTTATTATTACGAGAGCTAAACATAAAAGAAGTGGTGAGGCGGGTGGCCTTCTGTTGTTATGCACCTCAAATCTGGAATGCGAGTTTACTGATAGAAAGTCACCAGGCTAATACGGTGGAGCACTTTAAAAAACTGCTAAAAACCTGTTATTGTAACATGGATATCAGCATATACTGTATGGTTATATGTGTTTGCTGCTGGGTATAACTCAATACAGTGTATTTAAATAAAAATATTGGGTGTCTTCTCTGTGCTGTGGAGGAGAGGACTTGATTAGCAGTAGTGCCCTATCAATAACTCATAGATAGATAGATAGATAGATAGATAGATAGATAGATAGATAGATAGATAGATAGATAGATAGATAGATAGATAGATAGATAGATAGATAGATAGATAGATAGAGAAAGTCACTATATAATAGATAGATAGATAGATAGATAGATAGATAGATAGATAGATAGATAGATAGATAGATAGATAGATAGATAGATAGATAGATAGATAGATAGATAGATAGATAGATAGATAGATAGATAGATACTTTATTATTTATTTACAGATAGATAGATGGAAAAAATCACAAGCAGTCATTGGGAGCCCCAGGCTCGAGTTAAGCAAATTTCCAGGCATCTTAGCAAAATATAAAAACCTGACGGGAAAACACATGAGAGCTGATTGACAGTAAGACTTGATGGATGACGTGATAAAGACCAGCGGAGTCAGCAAGAAGAGAAAGAAAAGCAGTGATGGCAACAGTCTGGGCTTTATGTCACCCAGTTGTCAAGGGGCTGGTCTGTAAACCATTACGTCATGGCTTTAATGGCCACCACTGAGTCACCTTGTGATAGTGAGTCACATATCCTGTCCATTGGGGTCTTGGCATTTTATGAGTAATCTGTATGCCCGAACAAGGCAATTGCTAGTAGTTGTGATGATGGACTGGCAATCACATGGCAGGAGACCACAGACTCGCTTTATGAGCCCAAATAAGGCACCTAAACTGAAACATAAAAACGACTTTGTTAAATCTATTAGGCGGGATAAAAAGGCACTATATACAGTATCTCACAAAAGTGAGTACATCCTTCACATTTTTGTAAATATTTTATTAGATAGATAGATAGATAGATAGATAGATAGATAGATAGATAGATAGATAGATAGATAGATAGATAGATAGATAGATAGATAGGAAAGGCACTATATAATGATAGATAGATAGATAGATAGATAGATAGATAGATAGATAGATAGATAGATAGATAGATAGATAGATAGATAGATACTTTATTAATCCCAAGGGGAAATTCACATGTATCTTTTCATGGGACAACACTGAAGATATGGCTCCAATGTACAGTAGTCCGTGTACAGCTTGTATCACAGTGTGAATTTGCTGTCCCTTCCAAATAACTCAACACACAGCCATTAATGTCTAAACTGCTGGCAACAAAAGTGAGTACACCCCTAAGTGAAAAATGTCCAAATTGTGCCCAATTAGCCATTTTCCCTCCCCGGTGTCATGTGACTCGTTAGTGTTACAAGGTCTCAGGTGTGTTAAATTTGGTGTTATCGCCCTCACACTCTCTCATACTGGTCACTGGAAGTTCAACAAGGCACCTCATGGCAAAGAACTCTCTGAGGATCTGAAGAAAATAATTGTTGCTTTACATAAAGATGGCCTCGACTATAAGAAGATTGACAACACCCTGAAACTGAGCTGCAGCACAATGACCGAGACTATACGGTGATTTAACACTCAGAACAGGCCTCGTCATGGTCGACCAAAGAAGTTGAGTGCATGTGCTCAGCATCATATCCAGAGGCTGTCTTTTGAAAATCAAAGTATGAGTGCTGCCAGCATTGCTGCAGAGGTCAGCCTGTCAGTGCTCAGACCTTACACCCGCCGCACACGGCATCAAATTGGTCTGCATGGCTGTCATCCCAGAAGGAAGCCTCTTCTAAAGATGATGCACAAGAAAGCCCGCAAACAGTTTGCTGAAGACAAGCAGACTAAGGACATGGATTACTGGAACCATGTCCTGTGGTCTGATGAGACCAACATCAACTTATTCGGTTCAGATGGTGTCAAGCGTGTGTGGCAGCAACCAGGTGAGAAGTACAAAGACAAGTGTGTCTTGCCTACAGTATGGTGGTGGGAGTGTCATGGTTTGGGGCTGCATGAGTGCTGCCAGCACTGGGGGGCTACAGGTCATTGAGGGAACCATGAATGCCAACATGTACTGTGACATCCCTTTGGGAACTGGGCCTCAGGGCAGTATTCCAACATGATAACGACCCCAAACACACCTCCAAGACGACCACTCCCTTGCTAAAGAAACTGAGAGTAAGGTGCTGGATTGGCCAAGCATGTCTCCTGACCTAAACCCTATTGAGCATCTGTGGGGCATCCTCAAATGGAAGGTGGTCTCTAACATCCACCAGCTCCGTGATGTCGTCATGGAGGAGTGGAAGAGGATTCCAGTGGCAACCTGTGAAGCTCGTGTGAACTCCATGCCCAAGAGAGTTAAGGCAGTGCTGGAAAATAATGGTGGCCACACAAAATATTGACACTTTTGGCACAATTTGGACATTTTTCACTTAGGGGTGTACTCACTTTTGGTGTCAGCGGTTTAGACATTAATGGCTGTGTGTTGAGTTATTTGGAGGGGACAGCAAATTTACACTGTTATACAAGCTGTACACGGACTACTGTACATTGGAGCAAAGTGTCATATCTTCAGTGTTGTCCCATGAAAAGATATAATAAAATATTTACAAAACTGTGAGGTTTGTACTCACTTTAGTAAGATACTGTAATAGACAGATAGATAGTATGAAAGGTGCCATCTATCTATCTATCTATCTATCTATCTATCTATCTATCTATCTATCTATCTATCTATCTATCTATCTATCTATCTATCTATCTATCTATCTATCTATCTATTATATAGTGACTTTCTCTATCTATCTATCTATCTATCTATCTATCTATCTATCTATCTATCTATCTATCTATCTATCTATCTATCTATCTGTCTATTATATAGTGACTTTCTCTATCTATCTATCTATCTATCTATCTATCTATCTATCTATCTATCTATCTATCTATCTATCTATCTATCTATCTATCTATCTATCTATTATATAGTGACTTTCTCTATCTATCTATCTATCTATCTATCTATCTATCTATCTATCTATCTATCTATCTATCTATCTATCTATCTATCTATCTATCTATCTATCTATCTATCTATCTATGAGTTATTGATAGGGCACTACTGCTAATCAAGTCCTCTCCTCCACAGCACAGAGAAGACACCCAATATTTTTATTTAAATACACTGTATTGAGTTATACCCAGCAACAAACACATATAACCATACAGTATATGCTGATATCCATGTTACAATAACAGGTTTTTAGCAGTTTTTTAAAGTGCTCCACCGTATTAGCCTGGTGACTTTCTATCAGTAAACTCGTATTCCAGATTTGAGGTGCATAACAGCAGAAGGCCACCCGCCTCACCACTTCTTTTATGTTTAGCTCTCGTAATAATAAGCAGCCCCTCATTTGAAGATCTCAGGTTACGATTTGGAGTGTAAGGTGTCAGACATTCTGAAATAGAAGATGGAGCAGATTATCGAAGACTTTGTAAACCATAAGCAGTATTTTAAAGTCAATTCTAAATGGCACAGATAACCAATGTAGTGACGCTAAGACTGGGGTGATGTGTTTTGATTTTCTTTTCCTAGTTAAGATTCTAGCAGCTCCATTCTGCACTCATTGTAATCAATTGATGTGTTTTTTGGGTGGTCCTGAGAGGAGTGCGTTACTGTAATCTAGTCGATCAAAAACAAAAGCGTGATCTCATTTTTCAGCATCTTGCAATGTTCTTAAAGGTCTAACTTTTGCTATATTTCTTAAGTGTAAAAATGCTGCCCTGGTGATCTGATTAATATTGTGGCGGACGGCCAGGACCCATGCCTGGCCGAGATGCCCCTTTGTCACTTTATCCGGGGGAGCAGCCATGGGAGCCATGTTGAGTCCCTCGGAACCTTTATTGGCAGCCCTCCTGGGTTGCGTCGGGGCCCCTTTCGTGGGACACCAGGGGGAGCTGAAAAGAGCTGCATGTATTAATGAGCCCGTCTGGGTGGGAGCGCAGCCACACCCGGAAGTACCAGCCAGAAGTAGGTCAACGAGCACCTGCAGCACCTCTGGGTGGGCTATAAGAGGAGCCTGCAGCCACTACTCAGGGCGCCAGAGTCGGGAGGAGGAGGAAGAGGACAAAGCTGCCCTGGTGGTGTTTTTGGGGGCTGTGTAGGGCCAGTGGGGCACGGGAAAGACGTGTCCCACGGCTGAACAAAATTAATTCTTTTGTGTATTTTACCCGTGCCTCTGGTGTCAGTTTGTGTCGGGTCAGCGCCAATAAAGCACCTTATATCACAGTATGTGATTTAAAATTGAGGTCAGAGTCAATAATGACCCCTAAATTCTTTACCTCTGTCTTGACTTTTAAGTCTAATGCATCAAGTTTATTTCTGATACCCTCATTAAATCTGCCAATGCAGGTTCCTGGGGAGCTGCAGTCTGTCCAATCAGCAAAAGCAGCAGGGCAAGAACCAGGCCTGGATGAGATGGAGTGGCACCTCATCCACTCAAAGCTACCTTCAATGCTGCAGACATTTTCTTACCTTCAGAATGTAGTCAGACCCCTTCACTATTTTCACTTTATTGTGAACTTTCAGCCTTGTGATAAAATCATTCAAATTCATTTTTTGTCATCAAGCCACAAAGCAAAAACAGAATTTTAGAAAGATAAAAAACTGAAACGTTAAGCTGACACAAGTATTCAGACCCTCCACTGTGACGCGTGACGTTTGGTGCAGGTGCATCCCGTTCTGTTGTTCGTTGTTGAGATGTTTCTTCACCTTTTTATTTGGAGTCCACTTGTGGTCATTTCAGTTGATTGGACTAATTATTAGAGGGGCACACACACACACCTGTCCATAGAAGGTCCTACAGGTGAGCAAAAACCTAATTCTGAGGTCCCCTGAACTGCCTGCAGAGCTGAGAGACGGGATTGTGTTGAGCTGCAGATCTTTTGTACATGTCTGCTGCCTTGAAGGATCCCAAGAGCACAGTGGGCTCCATCATTCTTAAATAGAAGATGTTTGGAACAGACCGTGACTCTTCTTAGAGCTGGGCACCTGCGCAAACTGGGCAATCAGGGGAGAAGGGCATTTGGTAAGGGAGGTAACCAAGAACCTGAAGGTCACTCGGGCTGAGCTCCAGAGAACCAAATCAGAAATCCATGGATGACATTGGAGGTCCCAGCACTGCTAAAGTCTCAAATGCTGCCTTTAGCCTTTAGATCAGGTGACGAGGCAAAAACAGGACTTCAAGAATGCTTGCAAATTTATTAAAAATAAGAAATTGAAATATTACATCGACACAGAGGCATCCCATGCTATTGACCATCTTCGAGGTGTTTGGAGTCCACCTGAGGTCAATTCAGTTGATTGCACTGATTGGGATAGACACACACACACACTTATCTTAGAAGGTCCCACAGTTGAGCAAAAGCCAAGCCATGAGGTTGTTGGAATTCCCTGTAGAGCTGAGAGACACAATTTTGTTGAGGCAAAGATCTGGGAAGTGTCCCAAGAGCACAGTGGCATCCATAATTCTTATATGGAAGACATTTGGAACAGACCACAACTCTTCTTAGAGCTGAGCACCCAGCCAAACTAAACAAATGGGGGAGATGGTCCCTTGGTATTAGAGGTGACCAAGAACATGAAGGCCACTCAGGCTGAGCTCCAGAGATCCTGTGTTGAGAAGGGAGAGACTTCCAGAAGGATGACCATCCCTGCACTACTAAGCAATGATGGGAAAAGAGCCATGGTATAAGAGGTGGCCAAGAGCCTGCTGCCTTATGGATTTAGAATCCTGGGTCTGAATCCTGCACACCATCTTTCTCTGTGTGATATCTGCATCGGCTTTTCTCCAAGATCCCTGAGGACGTGTACAGTAAACTCCAAATTGGCCCCTGTGTGGATGTGTTTGTGAGTGGGCTCTGCCACGGACTGGCACCTTATGTGCCCACTACTATTAGGACAGCTTCCTCCCTTCTGTGACCCTGAATTGGATGGCGCGAGTTTGAAAATATTATGTTGGCAGTTAATGTCGCAACACGATAAACATGTTACTCAGTGGGGTCATGATTTTTTTTTTTAATTTTTACCATCACGTCACTTTCAGGGCATGGTGGCACAGTGGTAGCACTACTGCCATGCAGTAAGTAGACCAGGGTTTGTGTGCCGGGCCCTCCTTGCATGGAGTTTGCATGTTCTTCTTGTGTCTGTTTGGGTTTCCTCCGGGTGCTCTGGTATCCTCTAACTGTCCAAAGACATGCAGGTCAGGTGAAGTGGTGACACTAAATTGGCCCATAAATATGTTGTGTGTGTGTGTGTGTGTGTGTGTGTGTGTGTGTGTGTGTGTGTGTGTGATCGCCCTTTGATGGACTGGCACCTTGTCTTATGCCTTATGCCTGCTGGGATTGGCTCCAGGACCACCCCCCCCAACCATACCCGTGACCCTGGTCTGGAATAAGTGGGTTAGACAATAACAAGACATTGTTTCCAGGGTTTTAAAGAACAAGGAATCCATTGGTTTCATTTATTTTTCCAGAGCTATTGAGCAGGGTAGTCAGTGGCTCTGGATGAACAAGAAGGACTCCCCCTTGGCCCTCAAGTGAGTGTATGGCATGTTGGGATTGAGCCTGGGGAGCTGGGATTAACTGCTAAACTAAACCTTCTGGTGGTGTTGTGGGCCTATCAAAACATCGAGGAAAGAGGGCGCTCAACTGAAAACCCAGAAGATGCCGCCACTCCCTTGTCCATCCCACAGAGTCTGTATGTTGAAGGACTGATTCCACCGAGGAACAACATTGGAACTGTCGCACTTCAGATATTCAAAGGCCACAACAGTGCAGAAGACCTCTGCTATTTGGATCATAAATGGTTGCAGCTAAATAGAAGGACGTCCATTCAGTAGACCATCTCGCTGCATTGAAAGAGCGACTTTATGGGGCAACATCCTTGGAAAAATTGCTGATTGGATCATCAAAGGCCACAACAGTGTAGAAGACATTTGCTGATTGGATCATAAATGGCTGCAGCTAAGCAGAAGAAGGTCCATTTAACTTGTTCGTATCACTGTGTTGAAAGTGGGATATTATGGGGGATCAGTCTTGGACATGATTGGATTATGAAAGGACTCAGAAATACAGAAGACCTATCTTGAATAGATCATAAATGGCTACAAAAAAGCAGAAAGACGTCCACTGTAGACCATCTCGTTGTGTGGAAAAAGCGACCACATGGGGCAACATCCTGCCGCAACAGTGCAGAAGAAGGTCCACTTAACTTGTCCATATCACTATGCTGAAAGTGTGATCTTATGGGAGAGCAGTCTTGGACATGATTGGATCATCAAAGGCCACAACAGTGAAGAATGATGTCCATTCACTAGACCATCTCGTTGTGTTGAAAGAGTAAACTTATGGGGTAACATCCTTGGAAATATTGCTGATTGGATCATAAATTGCCACATCAAAGCAGAAGGATGTCCACTCACTAGACTATCTCACTATTTTGAAAGACATGCGACATGGAAATGTTGGTGCTTCGATCATCAAAGGCCACAACAATGCAGAAGGCCTTTGCTGATTGGATCATAATTGGCTACAACAAAGCAGAAGGATGTCCATTCACTAGACCATTTTGTTGTGTTGAAAGAGTGACCTTATGGGCCAACATCCTTGGAAATACTGCTGATTGGATCATTAAAAGCCACAACCATGCAGAAGACCTTTGCTGATTGGATCATAAATGGCAGCAGCTAAATAGAAGAAGGTCTATTTAACTTGTCCATATCACTATGTTGAAAATGTGATCTTATGGGGGAGCAGTCTTGGATATGACTGGATCATCAGACGCCACAGCAATACAGAAGACCTATGCTGGTTGGATCATAAATGGCTACAACAAATCAGAAGGATGTCCACTCAGTAGACCATCTCGTTGTGCTGAAAAAGCGGCTGTGCGGGGTAGCAGCCTTGGAAATATTACTGATTGGATCGCCAAAGGCCACAACAATGCAGAAGACCTTTGCTGATTAGATCATAAATGGCTACAACAAAGCAGAAGGATGTCCACTCACTAGACTATCTTGCTATTTTGAAAGAGCAATCTTACGGGCCTGCAACCTTGGAAATGTTGGTGATTCGATCATCAAAGGCCACAACAATGCAGAAGACTTTTGCTGGTTGGGTCATAAATGGCCACAGCAAAGTAGAAGAAAATCCATTTTACTTGACCATCTCATAGATCCTAGGCAGCATGCCTCAGGTACACAATGAAGGCATAGTAACGTCCAGCCCTCCAAAACTGAAAATGCACCTTATTTTTTACAACATTGGAACAATTGTGATGAGAATTGGCCATTCAGCCATACAGACGTGTCCATCCTGTTCACCAAGATTGTCCAAAATAACTTCAAGTCAAGATCTGAAGGTCCCTGAAGTTCTACATTCAGCCACACTACATGGTCATGTTGTGAATTGGAATGAGATGAATGTGAATGGAAACTACGCATCGGAATATTGGTTTCGTGTCGGATTGAATATTTCTAGCTGTGGAAAAAAAGTCAAATTGATGAGTATCTACAGTGGATTCAGACAGTATTGAGACCCCTTCACTTTCTACGCATTTTATTGTGTTGTAGATTTAATTTTTAACGCATACACACACCATTTCTGCCCATCAGTCTACACACAATAGCCTGCGATGACAAAGTGAGATTCTGTTTTCAGAAAAGTTTGTAAATTAATTAAAGATCAAAAACTGAAATTTCTCCTTCTTAGAAGTATTCAGATCATTTGACGGCATTCCACATGGTGCTCAGTTCTCTCCTGTTTGCTTTAATTCTTCTTGAGATGTTTCTAGAACTTGATATACAGCTTTATCGGGGAGCGGCAAAGAACAAAACCACACAGGACATCTTGACAGAAGGCACGTGAGAGAGTCCACTGCAAGAAGGTTCTGCGGTTTGCTGAGATCAAAATGGAGCTTTTTGTCCCTCAGAACAAACACCACATTACACGGCACAATATCAATAACACCAACCCCTTGGTGAAGCAGGGTGGTGTCAGCATCAGACTGTGGGGATGCTTGTCTGCAGCAAGGCTCTGGAAGTATTGTGAGCGAATAGAGCAAAATATGGGAAGTCATGGAGGAACATCTGACAAAATCTGCAAGACGCCTACATCTTGGTAGAAGTTTTATTTAACCTGCAAGAGAAGAAACCCAAGCATAAAGGCAAAGCTACACAACAACAATATGAATGTCCCGGAGTGGTCGAGTCAGCGTCCAGTGTCCGTGGTTATCAAGCATCTCCGAGTAAGAAAATGGTCCTAACTGGCTCAAAAATCTCAGACTTGACGTAAATTTGGTCCCGTTCTTAGGAGTCAGAGTAAAAACATTTTATCGATTTTCCTAATTTAGGAAGATACTCCTAACTTCGCCAGAGTTTACGAGAGCTCTTGTGCTGTCCTAAATCGCTAGGAGCTCCCAGAAGATGGAGTTCAGGCAGAGATCGGCACGGAAGGCAGAATGTTTGGAAACATTTGTGATGAAATAAACAAGACGAGAAAGCTTGAAAAGAGTTGGGGAATTGTCCCTTATAATGTCCAGAAGACGTAGTTTTGGATCAAAAATCAGAGACACTTGACAACATATAGTAGCAAGTAGGTCGTGTTTATAGACAAAATGGTGGCCGGAAGGAAGAAGGCGAGGAGATGACGTCACAACAGGAAAGGCGGATGTGACGTCATCAATCTGAGGCCGGAAATGACGTCATCATGCTGAGCCGGAAGTGCCGTCTCCATTCGGGGACCGGAAAATGACGTCATCATGAGGAGCCAGAAGTGGGAGTGGTGTTTGGTCCAGAACACCATTTTGTGGATTTGAAATTGCAGATGGTAGGTGAAATGTTTCCTTATTTTTCTTCAGTATTTTCGGTGAGAGAAGAGGAGAGGCATTAATGCTCGATAATAATCCCTTATCTCGTGAGAATTCACACACCTTAGGGCTCGTTGGCTGCCTCCTAAGCGCTCATGTGTGACACAATGAACTTCTAAAAAGATATCAATTTGTCAGAAACGGTTTAATACTGGTAACAAATCTTGTGTGTTACGTGATCGCTCCATCTATGCGGCGCAGCTTTGCAATAGTAATGATTTGGGTGGGCCGCAACCATCCATTTCTCAAATTCTGAACCAAACTTTGAATGCCTTTACAACGTGTGAAGCAATACACAGTGTGACACCCCGTGTAGTGGCAAGGTTGGCACCAGACTACCCAGTGGACATTCTTGAGAGAACTCAGACATGGAGACACAGACACAAAAAGGTGGTATTTTCCAAAACAAAAGTGGGTTTTATTTACAAGTGCACGAAAACACACAAAAAATAAATGTCCCAATCAAAAATAGTGAATGATTTTCACTGTGAATTTGCCAGTCCCAAAATACAAAATGAAGACAAAAAATTGTTGTAGACCGCCAGGTGGGCACACCACCCAAACCTGACACAGACACACACAAAGGCACAAGTACAAACATATCCTTTTATTTTTATTTCTTTTTCCCTCGTGGGAAACGCCTTCCCCGTTTCCCACTAGCACAACACAGTCTCAAGGACAGCACTACACCAATTTCTCTTCTTCTTTCTCTCTCTTTATCCTCCACTCCTCCTGGCAAGCTTTGTCTCTCTCCTCCCGGCTCTGGCTTAACCGGACAAAGGAGTGCAGTCCCTTTTATTAAAGGACTCGGGAGTACTTCTGGTGCCAGGGTCATTGCCCGAAGGAAGTACATCCAGGTGCCATTTTAGGGTGCTCATCACCCTACAGCGCCCCCTTGCTGCACCCAAAGACCCCAGCAGGGCTGTGTTGCCAGACTATGGTTCCGTACTGAGCACTGATATCCGGGGTCTCTGCCATCTAGCGTGCTGGGGGAGTAAAAAGATCCCAGTGACATCTTCCCTTTCTGGTGGGCTGTCCATCCATCCTTTCTGGCCCTCTCTTCCAGGTCCACCCTGGCCAGGATGCCTGCCTGCCTGCTAGGAGCCTCCCATCCAGGTAAGGAACCATTCCCTCTTCTGACCGTGATGCCTGTCCAGCCCGTGTGGCATTTACAATGTATATACACTGTAATAGGAAGAAAACACTCTGGAAACTCCAAGAAGAGTTGGGGAATTACCCCATATAACATCCTTCAGACTAAGTTGAAAAATAATGAATAGGGGATCAAAACACCAAGGCATTTGACAAACTGTATTCGTTTATATGAGGTTTATATACACCAAAATGGTGGCAGGAAATGATTTGACACAGGAAATGACAACAAAGCAGACAGACGGAAGTGATGTCATCAGGGCGGAACCGGATTGAGATCATCTAAAGGAGCCGGAAGTGACGCCATTACAGAGGGGCCGGAAGTGCCGTCATCATGGCAGAGCCGGAAGTGACATTATTATTAGGAGCCACATGTGACGTTATCATTTGGGGCGGAATTTGGCTCGGAAGTGGCATCAGCAATGGTATTCTGGGATGGGATTGTTGTGTGGTGGCCATTTTGGGAAACTGGAAGTATTGTAGGTAAATGGATGTCACTTGAGAAATATAAGAAAAGTTAGACCTCTTAGAACAGGGGTAGGCAACGTCGGTCCTGGAGTGCCACAGTATGTGCAGGTTTTTGTTCCAACCCAGTTCCTTAACGAGAACTCAATTATTGCTGATGAAGCACATATTGCTTAAGTGACATTTTAATGCTTCATTTTAGTGGTCTCGCTTGTTAAGGTTCTCCAACCTTAATTGCTTATTTCAATCTTAAACTGCTGCATTCAGTGTTTTAATTGCTCCTTATTAGCAATAAGATGTAAAACAGGGGTAGGCAATGTTTGTCCTGGTGAGCCGCAGTGGCTACAGGTTTTCATTCAACCCAATTGCTTAATTAGAAACCAATCATTGCCAATCTCAGACCTTATTTAATTTTATGGCTTGTTAGTCTGTGCAATGCAAGGCTCTTATATCGTAGATTTTTTTCCTTTCCAAGGATATCATCCAAATGATTTGAAGCCTAAAACAGATCATTTTCAGTCTGTCACATTTTTCTATTAAGTGTTTTATTAAATCAAACCGTGCATGATGAACACACACAGATGTAATTGGAAAAAAGCTAGCTGGAGAACTGCTGGCTGCTTTGTCTTTTACATCTTATTGCTAATAAGGAGCAATTAAAACACTGAATGCAGCAGTTTAAGATTGAAATAAGCAATTAAGGTTGGAGAACCTTAACAAGCGAGGCCACTAAAATGAAGCATTAAAATGTCACTTAAGCAATATGTGCTTCATCAGCAATAATTGAGTTCTCGTTAAGGAACTGGGTTGGAACAAAAACCTGCACATACTGTGGCACTCCAGGACCGACGTTGCCTACCCCTGTCTTGGAACATTGCAAGATGCTGAAAAATGAGTTCACACTTTTGTTTTTGGTCGGCTACATTACTGTAACGCACTCTTCTCAGGACCGCCCAAAAAAAGACATAAATCAATTGCAACGAGGGCAGAATGGAGCTGACAGAATCTTAACTAGGAAAAGAAAATCTGAGGACATCACACCAGTCTTAGCGCCACTACGCTGGTTACCTGTGTCGTTTAGAATTGACTTTAAAATCCTGCTGATGGTTTGTAAAGCCTTCAATAATCTGCTCCATCTTATATTTCAGAATGCCTGTCACCTTACACTCCAAATCGTAACCTTAGATCTTCAAATGAGGGTCTGCTTATTATTCCAAGAGCTAAACTTAAAAGAAGTGGCGAGGCGGCCTTCTGCTGTTAGGCACCTCAAATCTGGAATAGCTGACTGACAGAAAGTCACCAGGCTAATACGGTGGAGCACTTTTAAACACTGCTGAAAACACTTTACTGCAACATGGCTTTCTCATAACTTCATTTTAGTTTAATCCTGATGCTCTGTATATTCAATTAATTATCATTATTATTCCTGGTGGCTCCGTAATCCGTACTAACCCCTACTTTTTCTTCTGTTCTTTTTCCGGTTTTCTGTGGTGGTAATCTGCGCCCCCACCACCTGATCAAAGCTACGTGATGTCCCTACATTGATGGATTAAAGGCCAGAAGTCCCCATGACTGTCATCATCGTAAAATTCTTCCATGAGAACCCTGAATACCATGAGGACTGACTGAGGTCATTCATGTTAGGTAGAATGCCTAGAGGGGGCTGGGTGGTCTCATGGCCTCAGGACCCCCTGCAGATTTTATTTTTTTCTCCAGCTGTCTGGAGTTTTTTTTTTTTGTTTGTTTTTTTCTGTCCTCCCTGGCCATCGGACTTTACTTTTATTCTATGTTAATTAGTGTTTCCTAATTTTAATTCTTATTTATTTTGTCTTTTTTCTCTTTCTTCATCATGTAAAGCACTTTGAGCTACATCATGTGTATGAAAATGTGCTCTAGAAAAAAATGGTGTTGTTGTTATTGGTGACCTGAGAGATCAAACTTACTGAGACCTTCACCTTTCTTTATTTTCAGATATTGTATGATGGGCACCAGCTGTTTTGGTTCATTTTGTGTCTTATTATTGTTTGGCTGCTAATTAAGGAAGAAGAGACAACTAAGAGGTTGGAGTCAAGTTAACTAAAACTAAGGCAAAAGAAGATAACCAGCAGCAAAAACAAGTCACTAATGAAGAAGATGGTTAGAATGAAAACCTGCAGGCACTGCGGCCCTCCAGGACCGGAGTTCGACACCCGTGCTCTAGACACAGGAACTGCCTCTCAAACTCGGGTAGCAAATCTTACAGCCAATCCTGCCACACGTTGCTCTCTTCCACCCACAGTGGCTGACGCCGTTACGTTCTTCACAGGTGCTATGCTCAAACCCTGCAAGACATTTATTTAAAAGGCCAAGAGGCCTGGCATGCTCACCAGCGGGCACCCCGATGCCCTCTCCAAAAGTAAGTTATGTTTTTTTTGTAACTTTCTCGCGTCCCTGTCCTCGGATTCCCTTCTCAAACTAATGCATGCATGCACAAAATTAGGGAGACATTTGCCTTTATGACGAGGTTCGTACAGCATTCCTCCAGCAGGCCTGACCTGTCGCCAGCTCCTCACCATGCTTAACTGCCGAAGGCAAAGTTAAAATCCTCAAGAAATGCACTCCTGCATTATGGCAATTAAAACAGGCAAATTCTTCCAATTTTTACTTTCTCGTATATGAAGTATGGTAATCGTCCAAAAACTCGACCTCAAGACGTTGATGAATCTCAACGTTTTAGAAAGCCCTGAGTCAGAAAATGCCATTTTTGAAATTCTGTGTGTGTAAACACGATAACTTGAGTTTGCTTTCACTTCGGTCAACCAAATTTTGCATACAAGTATTAGATACAAAACGTAGATTTCTTTCAACGTTTAAGCTATTTCCATTAAACGGAAGTGGTATTTTTATTCATGCAGCTACAGAGTCTGATTTATTCAACTTTACTTTTATAATAATTGTTCAATATATTATTCATTTGATTTGATTTGTTGTTGATGGTTCTTTAATGTACATAATCCATCTATCCATTATCCAACCCGCTATATCCTAACTACAGGGTCACAGGGGTCTGCTGGAGCCAATCCCAGCCAACACAGGGCGCAAGGCAGGAAACAAACCCCGGGCAAGATGCCAGCCCACTGCAGGGCGCACACACACACACACCAAGCACACACTAGGGACAATTTAGGATCACCAATGCACCTAACCTGCATGTCTTTGGAATGTGGGAGGAAACCCACGCAGACACGGGGAGAACATGCAAACTCCACGCAGGGAGGGCCCGGGAAGTGAACCCAGGTCTCCTTACTGCGTGGCAGCAGCACTACTCACTGCGCCACCTAATGTACATAATATAAAAATATAATCATTTACTCCTCAAATATCCATCCCCATATCTGAGTATGTGAGAAAGTCGAGGGGAGACCACTCCCGATTTTTATTCACTATTATTCTTAGACCTTTTCTTTCTTTAAAGTGGTAATGCCTGGCAGGCAGCTTACCACATTAACATTTAACATTATACATAGTTATTGTCTGTTTTTCACCTGCATTATTATCATTCTTTAATTTAATATTATTTATTGTATCAGTATGCTGCTGCTGAAGAATGTGAATTTCCCACTGGGATTAATAAAGTATCTATCTATCTATCTATCTATCTATCTATCTATCTATCTATCTATCTATCTATCTATCTATCTATCTATCTATCTATCTATCTATCTATCTATCTATCTATCTATCTATCTATCTATCTATCTATCTATCTATCTATCTACCACACACAGATCATTCATTTCCCCCATGACTCAACGTGATGTAATGTTAAAGCAAACTGCATTCTTACAAATCACTGGCTTTCCTGGAGTTGTTGCTGTGATTTACGGCATGCACTTAGAAATTATTGCACTAAGTGTGGATGAGCACAAATATGTGAATTGCAACTGATATCACAATATCAACACACAGATGGTCATGGATGCAAACTGTACCATAGTAGTCGGCATATTAACATAAAGATGGGCGGGGCTGGGTGGGTGATTGACAGCAAAATGGCACACAGGAACTCTGATCCCTGCATTCAATGACATTCACTTTACACACTAGAAGCCCAGAAAGGTTCAGGAAGGCAAGTGGTGATTAGCAGGGCATTGGATAATCTGGGCCTTGCAGAAGATAAACGGGGGGACTGTGGAGTGGGACAAGGCCTGTGACTCTGGAAGACAACCAGAAAGTCACACTAGAAGGAAGCGTTTAGGAACAACAGCAACTCAGCCTCAAAGCAGAAGACCACGTAAAGTCACAGAGTGGGAACAATGACTGCTAAGGTGCATGGTGCATAAAAGTCGCCAGCGTTCTGCTGATTCTGTAGATGAAGAGTTCCAAAGTTCTACTGGCATTAATGTAAGCACAAAAACTGTGCAGCAGGAGCTTCATGGAATTGGTTTCCATGGCCGAGCAGATGCATGCAAGCCTCACGTCACCAAGTCCAATGCCAAGCATCAGATGGAGCAGTATAACGTGTTCTATGGAGTGACAACAACAACAACATTTATTTCTATAGCACATTTTCATACAAATGATGAAGCTCAAAGTGCTTTACAGGATGAAGAAAGAGAAAAAAGACTAAATAAATAAGAGAAAAGGAAAAAGAAAAAGAGTCAGCGCACTCCGCCACCCCCTGGTCTGGCGTGGAATTACTTATTTTTTCTTTCATTAGCAGTCAGTTCTCAGTTATACAGGAGGCTGCCGTTCTCAACAACAACATTTATTTCTAGAGCACATTTTCATACAGATGATGTAGCTCAACATGATTTACATGATGAAGAAAGAGAAATAAACAAAATAAATAAGAATTAAAATTAGGGAGCACTAATTAACATAGAATAAAAGTAAGGTCCGATGGCCAGGGAGAACAGAAAAAACAAAAAAAAACTCCAGGCGGCTGGAGAAAAAAAAAAACAAAATCTGCAGGGATTCTGAGGCCACGAGACCACCCAGCCCCCCTAACATTAATGATCTCAATCAGTCCTCATGGTATTCAGGGTTCACAAGGAAAAACCTGATGATGATGGTCATGTGGACTTCTGGCCTTTAATCCATCAATGTAGGGACATCACGGTGTTTTGAGGTGTTTCAGGTGGTGGGGGTGCAGATCACAGATCACAGAAAACCGGAAAAAGAACAGAAGAGAAAGTAGGGATTAGTACGGATTACGGAGCCACCTGGAATAATAATGATAAATAATTGAATATACAGAGCATCACGATTAAACTAAAATGAAGCTATGAGAAAGCCATGTTGCAGTAAAGTGTTTTCAGCAGTGTTTAAAAGTGCTCCACTGTATTAGCCTGGTGACTTTCTATCAGTCAGCTATTCCAGATTTTAGATGCCTAACAGCAGAAGGCCACCCACCTCACCACATCTTTTAAGTTTAGTTCTCGTAATAATAAGCAGACCCTCATTTGAAGATCTAAGGTTACGATTTGGAGTGTAAAGTGAGAGACATTCTGAGATATAGGATGGAGCAGATTATTTAAGGTTTTGTAAACCATCAGCAATATTTTACAGTCAGTTCTAAATGGCACAGGTAACCAGTATAGTGACGCTAAGACTGGGGTGAGGCGCTCGGATTTTTGTTTCCTAGTTAAGATTCTAGCAGCTGCTTTCTGCACTCGTTGTAATCGATTAATGTCTTTTTTGGGTGGTCCTGAGAGGAGTGTGTTGCAGTAATCTAGCCGACTAAAAACAAAGGTGTGAACTAATATCTCAGCATCTTGCAATATTATAAGAGGTCCAACTTTTGTTATATTTCTTAAGTGAAAAAATGCTGTTCTAGTGCTCTGATTAATATGTGATCTAAAATTCAGGTCAGAGTCCATAATCATTTACTACCGTCTTGACTTTTAATCCTAATGCATCAAGTTTATTTCTGATAACCTCATTATATCAATTTTTGCCAATCACTAAAGTTTCTGTTTTCTCCTTATTTAGTTTGAGAAAATGACTACTCATCCATTCAGAAAAACAAGTAAGACATTGGGGTCAGTGAATCAAGAGAGTCGGGGTCATCAGGCGCTATTGATAAATACAGTTGTGTGTCATCAGCATAGCTGTGGTAGCTCATGCTCCAAGATAATCTGACCTAACGGAGGCATGTAAATCGAAAAAGAGCCGCGGACCCAGGATAGAGCCTTGTGGACCACCACATAGAATATCAGGGGTCTTTGAAGTATAATTACCACAACTAACAAAGAATTTTCTAACTGCCAGGTAGGACTCAAACCAATTTAAGACCCTGCCAGAGAGGCCCACCCATTGACTAAGGTGATTTCTAAGAATATTGTGATCAATGGTATCAAATGCGGCACGCAGATCTAAGAGGATGAGAACAGATAAACGGCCTCGGCCTGCGTTTACCTGCAAATCATTTACTACTTTAACGGGTGCAGTTTTTGTACTGTGATTTGTTCTGAAACCCGACTGACAAATCATAGGTCTCTGTTTGGAAGTCAGATGGGCATCTGAGTTTGGAGGATGCCATGAGAATGTTACCTGCCTGAGTGCACTGTGCCAACTGTGAAGTTTGGTGGAGGAGGGATAATGGTGTGGGGTTGTTTTTCAGGGTTTGGGCTTTCCAGTGAAGGGAAGTCTTAATGCTTCAGTATACCAAGACATTTTGGACAATGCTATGCTTACAACTTTGTGGAAACAGTTTGGGGGGGAGGCCCTTTTGTATTCCAGCATGACTGTGCCCCAGTGCACAAAGCAAGGTACATAAAGACCTTGGATGAGTTTGGTGTGGAAGAACTTGACTGGCCTGCACAGAGCCTGGACCTCATGCCCATTGAAAACCTTTGGGATGAACTGGCATGGAGATTGAGAGACAGGCCTTCTAGTCCAACATCAGTGCCTGACCTCATAAATGCTCTACAGAATGAATGGGCACAAATTCCCACAGAAACGCTCCAAAATCTTGTGCAGAACCTTCCAATGATGGAAGCTGTTATGGCTGTAAAGGGGGGACCAATGCCATGTTAAAGTCTATGGATTTGAATGCAATGTCATTAATGTCCCTGTTGGTGTAATGGTCAGGCGTTCCAATACTTTTATCCATGTAGTGTATATATATATATATATATATATATATATATACTGTACTAGCCATGCCCCACGGATCCACCCGCATAGTAGTGAAACAGGACAGTGAGGAAGGTTCTGCCCGGCTCCCCACTCCTGACGCCATGCTTTCCCCTCCCCTCGGCCTGTATCCTCTGACTTGGATTAGTGCAAATATATCTCTCCTGCAAGCAAACTATGATTTTTAGTGCAATCAGAGAAGTCACTAAATCAGCCGGAATGTTCAAGCAAATTATAGAAAAAAAACGATCTAAATCAGTTCATTTTGTATTTTTTAAGGAGTGAGAATAAATGACCCCGGAGTTTACTTTTTTCAATTTTGCATGTCTTACATTAGGCAACTAGCCATCCCCTGCGCAGTAGCGTAGCTCGAGTTTGCGCCACTTGGGCGGGGCGGGGCTTCAATTTACCGCCCTCCAGAGTATCTGAATATGTTAACTTATTTAAATAGAAAATTAAAATGACGTATTGAGAAAAATTAAGATACATTTTGCATAGATTTATTTATATATAGAGAAACAGCAATATTTTTTTCACATATAATTATTTATAAGCATCAACTAGACAAAAATATAGTACAGACGCACTGATAAGCCGTGTTCTGATTATTAGTTTAATTTAATTACGCTGCGAAAACCAGAACCGGTGTGGTGTACAAGTGATAGGTGGGGATGAGCAAGAACGCATTCGGATTGATAACGAAATGAAATTATACTGTACATTGTGAATTAGTTGTTTATCTTCCTTGAAATTATTATCGGTGTAATGTTTCTGTTTATTTTTGTTATTGCCTCATAAATTTCAACTACCGTGTCTGATGCCATCACAGAAGGACCGTCTGAAAATAATTTTTGAAGAATTTGTGGATGAAAATCAGAGAATTTGACTTGTTTTCATTCATGAGTGATATTTTTCCAAACCTTACACGTGAAGTGTTCTGAGCCTTTTGGCCAATAATGCCGCCCCCAAAAATGTGCCGCCCGGGGCAAACCACCCCCTCCGCCCGCCCCTAGCTACGCCACTGCCCCAGTGGCTTCACCCGCATAGTAGTGAAATGGGACAGTGACGATGGCACCGCCCAGCTCTCTACTCCTGACGTCACGCTCTCCCCTCGGCCCGCAGCCTCTGTCTCAGATTAGCGCGAATATATCGCTCCTGCAAGCAAACTATGATTCTTACCGCAATGAGAGAAAATCAACCGGAATGTTCAAGCAAATTATAGAAAAAAGAAAGATTTAAATCTCTTAAGTAGTTCTCTCATTCGCTAACTAAGTGCATTAAGGTTACGCCCCACACCCCTCCACTCAGCCCGATGCGTGTCTATTTGATTCACGCAAGTAAATCAGTACAGCAAGCGAACTCTGATACTTAGTGAGATGAGAGAAGTCGCAAAATCAACCGGAATGTTCAAGCAAATTATAGAAAAAAAACAATCTAAATCCGTTAAGTAGTGCTCTCTTGAAAAGAGGACAGACAGACAGACAGAGAGATGTTGGATTTTATATATATAGAGAGACATGAATTCCAGCACAACACACACTTTATTTTTATGGGGAAACGTTTTTGTCTCGTCTCCCCAACAGCACCACCATACAAACACAGCACCAAAGCTCTGTTCCCTTCTTCTTCCTCTTCTTTCTTTCTCTCTCTCTCTCTTTTAATCCTTCCACCTCCACTCCTCCTGGCAAGCTTTGTCCATCTCTTCCCAATTCTGGACTCCCAGAGTAGTGACTGCTGGCCCCTTTTATTAGTGTTTCAGGTGCTCAATGACCTTTTTCTTCTGGCAGCACTTCTGGGTGTGGCGGAGGTGCTGCACCAAAGGGCTCAGAAATCGTCCAGGCGCCCCCTGGTGGTGGCCACAGGCCAAAACAGGGTTGAGCTTCCACCATACTCCAAACCCGTGACCCCGCTGCAAGCCATGGTGGGTGCCCTCTAGAATTCCAGGGGAGGTAATGCCCTGAATATGTTCTCTCCCCCAGTCCTTCCATTATAGGGGTGTCCTGGCTAGGCATACATATTTGCATATACAGTATATTTGTAATTTAGACCACTTTGACATTACAGAATTTTCTTCTGTCGATCAGTTTCAAAAAAAGCCAAATTCGACCTGTCCTGGGGTGTGAACACAGCTGAGCTGGCAAAGAAGGCTCAGCAGAGACTTTACTGGGGGAAAAATAACATCCCCCAAAAATTGCTGGTGTCCTTCTATGGCTGCTCTATTGAGAGTATCCTGTGCTACTGCCTCTGGGTGGGGCTTTCCAGCTGCACAACAGTGCAGAGGAGAAGACTTCAGCGGATCGTAAAGACGGCCCAGCAGATCATCGGCTGCTCTTTACCCTCTCTGGATGAACTGCACAGCTCTTGCTCCATAAGGAAGGAAGTAAATTTCTTAAAAGACTCCTCACACCCCGCTTAGGACATCAGGCAAAAAAACAGAGGAGCATCAAAACAAAGACTAATAGACTGAATAACAGTTTCTACCCTGTTGCTATTAGGTCACTGAATGCCACCTCATCACCTCCAATGCAGCAGTGCAGTAGATGACATCTTGTGTAATAGTCTTCATGTGCAATTAAGGTCTGATGTTGAATGTTTGTGTGCTACTATATTTCTTCTTATCCTTTCTTATCCTTTTGTAATTATATTTTATATATATTTTGACAATGCAGGGGCTGCACTTAATTTAGTTGCATTTGTTACAATGACAATAAAGATATTCTGATTTCTGATTCTGATTCAATCAACTGGTGTCCAATGTTATAGTTCAAGTTCAAGCACTTGATAGATAGATAGATAGATAGATAGATAGATAGATAGATAGATAGATAGATAGATAGATAGATAGATAGATAGATAGATGAAAGTCACTATATAATTACAATATAGATAGATAGATAGATAGATAGATAGATAGATAGATAGATAGATAGATAGATAGATAGATAGATAGATAGATAGATAGATAGATAGATAGATAGATAGATGAAAGGCACTATATAATTACAATATAGATAGATAGATAGATAGATAGATAGATAGATAGATAGATAGATAGATAGATAGATAGATAGATAGATAGATGAAAGGCACTATATAATTACAATATAGATAGATAGATAGATAGATAGATAGATAGATAGATAGATAGATAGATAGATAGATAGATAGATAGATAGATAGATAGATAGATAGATAGATAGATGTAAGGCACTATATAATAGATAGTTAGATACTTTATTAATCCCAAGGGGAAATTCACATCTATCGAAATTAACCAGCAGCTTCTCAGGGAGGTTGGCTTTCCTTAGCTTCCTGTTGTTGTGCTTTGCCTATTGTAGCCACATTATTGTCAGCCCAGGACAGGTCCTCTGAGATGGTGACTCCTAGAAACTTAAAGCTGGAAACTCTCTCCACAGTATCAGCATTGATTGTTATCAGACTGTGATTGGTCTTTTTAGTGGTCCTAAAGTCCAGAATAACTTCTTTGGTCTTTTTGGCATTTAAGACCAGGTTGTTGGTGTTGCACCATGCTGTCAGATTCTGAACCTCTTCCCTATATACAGCTTCATTGTTGTCTGTTACAAGCCCAATGACAGTCACATCAACCACAAATTTAACAATAATGTTTGACTGGCGGACGGGTTGACAGTCACGGTTGAAGAGTGCATAGAGAAGAGGACTTAGTACACATCCTTGTGGCACATCAGTGCTCAGGGTAAGGGTGGAGGATGTGTGTTTGCCCATCCTGACAGACTGGGGGCGGTTGGTGAGAAAATCCAGTAACCAGTTGCATATGGACGGAGCAAGTCCTAGTGCATACAGTTTTTGGATCAGCTGGTTAGGTATGATGGCATTAAATGCAGAGCTGTAGTCAATGAAGAGCATCCTGACATAGGTGTTGGGCTTTTCCAGGTGCGAGAGGGCAGCATGTAGAGCCACACAGATGGCGTCCTCAGTTGATCTGTTTGACCGATAGGCAAACTGGTGTTGGTCTAGATCAGCTGGGATGGAGGCTTTAATAATAATAATAATAATAATAATAATACATTTTATTTATATAGTGCCTTTCCCATGCTCAAGGCACTTCACAGAGTTTAAGATAGAACGGCAGGGTATACAGTATATAGCATTGTACAAACCAGATAAATAAATAAAGAAGATTACGACAGTAAATTCAGAGAAAAAAAAGCCTAACAGACAGCATAATTGATGGTCTCGCACACACACACAGGTTACATTAGCATCTTGACAGAGAGGTAAACTGAGAGAAGGGTAATAAAGTCAAGCAGAGCTAAAAGCCAAACTGAACAGATGAGTTTTGAGTTGTTTTTTTAAAAGAATTCATGGAGTCAGCTGACCTGATTAATTTCGGTAGGTCATTCCAGAGTCTGGGCGCTATACAGCTGAAGGCCCTGCTGTCACCATGGAGTGTAGATTAATGATGGTCACAACAAGATGGCCAGAATCAGAGGACCTTAGTGGGTTGACAGGCACATAGTGATGGAGAAGGTCACTGATGTAGTTTGGCGCGAGGTTATTTAAGGCTTTGTAGGTTATTAGTAGGATTTTATATTCGATTCTGTAAGACACGGGGAGTCAGTGAAGACGGAGCAGGATGGCTGCTGGTCTGTGTAAGGACTCCTGCAGCCGAGTTTTGAATAAGTTGGAGCTGTGATAGAAGATTAGAAGGGACACCTGCCAGCAGGGAATTACAATAATCGATGCAGGATGTGATAAAAGCCTGGACAAGTTTCTCAGCATTAGAGAAGGAGAGGAAGGAGCGAACATGGGATATGTTACAGAGGTGAAAGTAAGAAAGTTTCTTAATGTGATTTATGTGGGCGGAATAAGAGAGGGAGGAATCAAAAATGACACCAAGATTCTTTACAGTAGAGGCAGGTCTGATGAGATCATCACCAAGATGGACCGGGAAGGAGCTCATTTTATTAAGTTGCACTTTAGTCCCAATTTGCAGGAGTTCAGTTTTGTTGCAGTTTAATTTTAAAGAGTTCTGCTCCATCCAGGTATTAATTTCACTGAGGCAAGTTGTGAGGTGAGAAAGCTCTGATGAAGTTTCACTTTTAACATTGAAGTAAAGCTGAGTATCGTCTGCATAAAAATGATAACCCAGTCCATAGCTATGAATGATAAGGCCAAGGGGGTGCATATAAATACAGAAGAGAAGAGGGCAGAGGACAGAGCCCTGAGGAGCTCCTTGTGTGACTGGCACTGAGCTGGATCTGCTGTTGCCAACACTAACAAACTCTTACCTATCAGTCAGATACGCTGGCATCCCGAAGGTTGCCAGTTCGAATCCCCGTCACTGCCAAAAGAGATGCTACTCTGCTGGGCCCTTGAGCAAGGCCCTTAACCTTCAATTGCTCCAGGGGCGCTGTACAGTGGCTGACCCTGTGCTCTGACCCCAAGGGGAATGCAAAAAAGATGCATTTCACTGCGTTTTGTCCTGTATAACTATGTATGTGACAAATAAATAAAGAATTATTAGATAGGACTTTAACCACTGGAGGGCAGTGCCAGAGATACCCAGCATGTTCTCCATTCTGGACAGTAGGATGTCATGTCTGACCTGAGTGTCAAATGCTGCACTGAGGTCTAACAGAATTAATATGCTGGTTTGTCCAGAGTCTGCTGCCATAAGCAAATCATTGGTTACCCGTAGCAGAGCAGTTTCACAGCTGTGCTGTGCCCTGAAACCAGACTGAAAGGGTTCCATCAAATTATTAGGGATTAAGTAATTGGTGAGCTGGGAGGTTAAAACACGATCGAGAACTTTTGACAGAAAAAATAAGTTTGAAATAGGCCGAAAATTGTTAAGATCGTCACCATCAAGACCAGACTTTTTTAACATTGGGGTTACAGAAGCGATTTTAAAAGTGATCGGCACAGAGCCAGTGTCAAGGAATGAGTTTATTATTGTTGTAACAGTCGGGATGTGGGTGATTATATAACTAAATTCTGAAAACTTCCAATGGGGGGCCGGGGGTGCTCTATTAGCTCTATCAGAGTCACCAGTCCACCACACCCCACAGATATTTGAAGAGGAAGGAAGAAAAGTAGAATATCTGCAGAAAAGAAGCCCTGCAGACGCGGAGAGAACGTGCAAAGTCCACCCGGGGACCACCAGGCATGGCTATCTAGCCCAAGATGCTTCTTCCGTAAAGCAGGGTCCATATCCGCTCTGTCGCCTAGTGCATCATAATGAGAAAGCGCAATTATTCCTGCTGTGGTGTATTATATAGATTATGGATTTTGTGTATTTGCAAATTTAAATTCCAAAATTAAAAAAATGGAAAATCAAATTTGAACGGTTGTATGTTTGCTGTTTTCTTGCATCAGGATGCTACTTGTGAAATGCTGGCTGTTTCAATTTGGACTATTTTTAGAAGGTCTTCATTTCTGCTGAGTAAATAAAACAAGTGCACAGAGGATTCCCCCCCACTGGGCTTTCTGTGTTTCTGTATCTGCCGTGTACTCCAAAGAAGCTGATTTCGGCCTCTCTTTAAAATTCCAAGCCATTCTGTGTTTGCTTGCCCCCCTCGCCTTTTCAGAATTTCTCTGCAGAGCTTTGAGAAGACAGAGGTCAAGAGACAAAGACGGCTTTGAAAAAAAAAGAAATCAGCAATTCCTTTTGTGTGTGGATCTCTCCAGAAAACAAAGTGCTCCGCAGAGGACAGCCTGCGAGCTTCTCGCCTTTCTCCCTCTCAGGTCAAAGAGAGTGTCGACTGCGGGTTAAAGGTCCAAAAGTAGGAAATGAAACGTCACCCTTTGTTTTGCACGGGCTGGCGTTCTGACTACTGCCATGATCAGGGCAGTTGTGGGGGGTCAGAAAAGAAGGAGGAAGAAGACGAGATTGGAGGTAATGAAAGATGGAGGAAAAATGATTAGTCAGTTTGGGTGCGGTACCTTCAGAAAGTATCTAGACCGGTGATTCGTAACCTCTTTTGAGTCACGGACCCCTTTGAGAATCTAATGGAAGCTATGGACTCCCCTTCCCCAGAAATATTCACATAACCACAACTTTGCATGCATTGAATATAATCCATCCATTGTAACAGATGGAGGGCGCTATCGCTCCCTTGAACCCTTGTTCGAGATGCCAGACACCAGATAAAAGTCCAATATGACTTTATTTTATCAATAAACAGTGCACAAAGCACCCTACACTCCACAATACTCATATAAATAAACAATAATCAATCACTAATCAATCCTCCACTCCCAGACGCGTTGCTACCCTTCCACCCAGCTCAGCTCGACATCTGGGATTTCCCATAGTCCTTTTATAGTCCTTGACCCGGAAGTGTTTCTCTCTGTCCATGTGATTGATAACACTTCCGGGTCAGATAAAAACTCCTTTTGTTCAACCCAGAAGTGAGTCATTCACTTTGTCGCCGTGACTAATACGCACTTTCGGGTTATAGGTGAAACAAAAGTCTCTGGGCCTTCCTGCAGTGAAAAACTCCATTGTCCATGATGCCCTGCTGGAACTCGGGGCACCTCTATGTTGCAGGCAGGGCTCCACCTGGCGGCTTGGGGGTATTGGCCGGGATGAACAGCCGGCCATATTCCACACCATCCATCGATTATCCAACCCGCTATATCCTAACTACTGGGACACAGGGATCCAATCCCAACCAACACAGGTCACAAGGCAGGAAACAAACCCAGCCCAGCCCACCACAGGGCACACACACACACACCAAGCACACACTAGGGACAATTTAGGATCACCAATGCACCTAACCTGCATGTCTTTGGACTGTGGAAGGAAACCCACGCAGACACGGGAGAACATGCAAACTCCACGCAGGGAGGACCCGGGAAGCGAACCTGGGTCTCCTAACTGTGAGGCAGCAGCGCTACCCACTGTGCCACCGTGCCGCATTGAATATAATGTACTTTATTTATCGAGATTTGATTGTCTCATACATATATGACATACACAAAGTATTATTAAAATTTAAAGTAAAACACTCCTTTTTTATGCAAAAAGTAATGGCCACTCATTAGATAGATAGATAGATAGATAGATAGATAGATAGATAGATAGATAGATAGATAGATAGATAGATAGATAGATAGATAGATAGATAGATAGATAGATAGATAGATACTTTATTAATCCCAAGGGGAAATTCACATACTCCAGCAGCAGCATACTGATACAAAAAACAATATTAAATTAAAGAGTAATAAAAATGCAGGTAAAAACAGACAATAACTTTGAATAATGTTAAGGTTTACCCCCCCCATCCCCAGGTGGAATTGAAAAGTCGCGTAGATTGGGGGAGGAACGATCTTCTCAGTCTGTCAGTGGAGCAAGACATAATTATGAAATTCAATTCTCAAATTAAAACAGATCTACTACTACTATGTTTTCTACTACCATTATTACTACATCTACTCCAAATCAACAGTACTGGACTGGATAGTGAATATAACTGTTATTTTTATCTGACCCTCATGGACCCCCTAAAACCCATCCATGGACACCCTAGGGATCCACAGACCTCAGGCTAATAACCCCTGATCTAGACTCTGTCACTCATGTGCGTCAGAGGACGCCCTCACAGGCTCTGTCAAGGAATGTAATAACCTGCCAAGGCGAGAGGGGGCACTGCCACTAACACTGCCTTCCCTTTTTTCCCTTACAGTGTCAAGAACCCGCTTAGTGATCGCAAGTAGCCCCGCCCAGAGAGGACAAGTGGCTCCGCCCCATCCAGTCCCGCCACCATAGCAGCATAGGTGTCCCAGAAGGAGGTGTCACTTTTGGCCCAAGCAAGCCAAAAGCTTTTCCAAAACCCCTTGAAGGCATAAGTGCCAAGATGCAACATTTACATTGCTTTCTTTCTTCTTTTTTATTTTTTTCGCCCAATGATGAATAAAGGGGACGACCCAATCGATGTCCCAATGGTGTCCTCAGACTAGAAATATAACAGCAGGTCAAGTCATTTGTACAAGTTCTCAGATGATTCTGAACTTATGGCGTGTATTGATAAGTGGGGGGGGAGGTGGGGGGGGGGGGATAAGGTTAGGTGTTAAGAGAGTTGTGTGCAACTTAAAATCAGCAAAACCAAGAAGCTGCTTATTGACTTTCACAGCACTAAAGAGCCTCTACATCCGGTCACTATTCAGGGAGTGGATATAGAGGTGGTCCACTCAGTACTTCAGGGTCTACATTAATGGCAGCTTGAACTGGTCTCAAAACACAGAGGAGCTACATAAGAAAGGGCAGGACAAGCTCATTTTCCTTAGGAGATGGCGTTCCTTCAATGTGGGAAGTGACATCCTTCACATCTTCTACTACTCTTGTGATAGTCAGTGCAATTTTCTGCACTGTGGTGTGCTGAGCTGGTAACATCACTTTAAGAGAGGCCCACCGCATCAACAAGCTAATTAAAGGGGTAGGCTCAGTTATGGGACACACTGTGTACCCCCTCGAGGTCACAGAGGAGAAGAGAATGAAGACAAAACTGAGTGTCATTATGAACAATGCTGCACATCTCTGACACATGACGTTCAACCAATGAATTATTCAATAAAAGTGTGTGAGGAAATACTAATGGGGCATTGCATCTGTATAGCGCCTCACTGGGACTGGGCCTGGGACTACTAAGTTAGAAGTTTTCTTTCTTTCTGTTTAATTTTCTATCAGTTATATTACCTCTATCTATCTATCTATCTATCTATCTATCTATCTATCTATCTATCTATCTATCTATCTATCTATCTATCTATCTATCTATCTATCTATCTATCTATCTGTCTGTCTGTCTGTCTGTCTGTCTGTCTGTCTGTCTGTCTGTCTGTCTGTCTGTCTATCTATCTATCTATCTATCTATCTATCAGTTATAGTACCTCTATCTATCTATCTATCTATCTATCTATCTATCTATCTATCTATCTATCTATCTATCTATCTATCTATCTATCTATCTGTCTGTCTGTCTGTCTGTCTGTCTGTCTGTCTGTCTGTCTGTCTGTCTATCTATCTATCTATCTATCTATCTATCAGTTATAGTACCTCTATCTATCTATCTATCTATCTATCTATCTATCTATCTATCTATCTATCTATCTATCTATCTATCTATCTATCTATCTATCTATCTATCAGTTATAGTACATCTATCTATCTATCTATCTATCTATCTATCTATCTATCTATCTATCTATCTATCTATCTATCTATCTATCTATCTATCTATCTATCTATCTATCTATCTATCTATCTCTACAGTAAAGGCTAAGGGCTTGTAGGTGGCTTTGTGTATAAAGTGTCATCTGTTCTTTTGAGTGATAAGAAAAACTGAGCAAAGACAAAAAGCGAATGAGAAGGAAGAGTAGAGGAAAGCAGCACCCCATGTCTTGAGGACTGACCTCTGTTGAAGATAAAAGAATAAAGAAGAGGAGTAGATGGAGAACATGATCCTTAGTGCCTGAAGTGTCCAGAGTTCAGAGTCATCAAAGATGTTCCCCAGAGTGTTAATACCTAAGAGAGACCAATGCAGAAAAGAAATGTGCAGTCCATCAATACGTGAACTTTTCTTCTAATGGCCTGCTCTGCCCTTACTTCTCTAGTTCCTCTGCGTTCCAAGACCAGTCCAATCTGTCATTGATGTGGACCCCCAAGTACTCCCTGAACGGTGTGTTTTTCTGTTTGGCAATATGATCTGCCATCCTCTATTTACCTGCCATGAATCTCCATATTGAACAAAATCACTCTGTCTTCCAGTAACCTCAGTTATCAGCATACTCAGTTTAATTTTGTCCATTACTTTGATCTTTCCCCACATACATGTTTTGCTTTGGGGTGATCCACAGACCCCAACCACTTTGGTCACTTTCCTCCACATGTTTAGGGAGCTGTCCCGCTGTAACTCGCGATTCCCTTGCTCATCTGAATGCCTCTTCTTTTATGCCATCTGCCCAGATTCCTCTCTCCCATTGACATATTTTCCTTCATCTAGACCTTTCCACACTCTTCCTCAGTCAAACCCAGCAGAGTTTGTTCTCTCCTTATTCCATGGCTGTCAAACTGGCCTCTCGTTGGAAAGCCCCCCTGTTCTGTCTCTGGTTCTTGAAGATCTTCTTTCTGTCACTTAACTCTTCTTGATCTCTCAGGAACTAAAGGAGCCTGTCCTTCCAACATCGGAGAGGGAGCTTTCAGTCGTCAAGCTTGTGGGACACAAGTTACGTCATGACTGGCGATGACAGGAAGCCATCCACTTTGCTGCCTTTCTTTTTCAGTCTGCTGCCTTTTCAGGTTAGGCACGCAGACTCGACTTTAGTCACTTCTCCATTTTTTGTTGATTGTCTTCCTAATGGGGACTTTTGCCAGTGTGGGAGGGGATGGTGGGGGGGTATCTCATACATTCTGTTTCTTTCTCTGTTTTACTCATTCTTTTCAATAAAAAAACATTTACAAAAACAGAAAAATGGGTAAGGGCGGCACGGTGGCACAGTGGTAGCACTGCTGCCTCGCAGTTAGGAGACCTGGCTTCGCTTCCCGGGTCCTCCCTGCGTGGAGTTTGCATGTTCTCCCCGTGTCTGCGTGGGTTTCCTCCGGGCGCTCCGGTTTCCTCCCACAGTCCAAAGACATCCAGGTTAGGTGGATTGGCGATTCTAAATTGGCCCTAGTGTGTGCTTGATGTGTGGGTGTGTTTGTGTGTGTCCTGCGGTGGGTTGGCACCCTGCCCGGGATTGGTTCCTGCCTTGTGCCCTGTGTTGGCTGGGATTGACTCCAGCAGATCCCCGTGACCCTGTGTTCGGATTCAGCGGGTTGGAAAATGGATGGATGGATGGATGGAAAAATGGGTAAAGTCAAAGACTTTGTGACTAAAGACAAATGGCTGCCCATCCCCTTTCCTGGCACTCACTGCACTAGGCTGGAGTCTCTGATTAAATTCCAATGCCGGGTCTAAGCTGACAGCCATGTCTCCTGAAAGAGGAACGTTTGAAAGGATTTGTGATGAAAGTTCCAAAGTGCAAGCCTGCTGCTTGGTGCTAAGATGCCCTCGATTGCGTTTCTCTTTCAGGTTCCTGATGCATTCTTGCCACGTGTAACGAGTACAATGGGCATCACTCCCAGTACAATCAGTGCTAAATTAGCCTTAAACCTCCTGCTGGAAAGTCCCTGCCACTCTATTCTCGAATTTCTGGGAAGCGTCTCCTTAACCTCACATTGTTAGACTTGTCTGCTGCAAAGGATCAACGGTGCATCCAGTCTTCTGCATTTTAAATTCACTGTCCTTGGCACGACTTTTGATTAAGGGGTCGTGTTCCGGGGCCAAGGTCGTTTTTTTGTGTTGACGTTAATCTGCAACCAGCCCTTCAAGCAGGTCCTCCAACTTACAGGGGGAACTTGAGGGGGTTGGTGGCAGGACTGGCACTCCTGTGACAGTAATAACACCTCACCCTGTCCCAGTGGGGTGCTGGGGTGTCACCCGCTGCACTTGGGTGTGGTTTGTTTTGTGGTGGGTGCCATCAGTGCATGCCCCCAGCCTCTCTCTCTATCTCTCTCTCGGCTATTTGCCCCTCAAGATTATCGTCGTTCATTGTGTCACACACGAGCGCATGGGAAGCAGCTAAAGGGCTCAAGAGAAGGTAATTCCTAAGTGTAACGCTATAGCCTCACTGGGACGCTAACACAGTTTAGAATTCTAAGAGATAAACTTAAAAGAAGTGGTGAGGCGGCCTACTGCTGTTATGCACCTGAAATCTGGAATACGAGTTTACCGATCGAAAGTCGCCAGGCTAATACAGTGGAGCACTTTAAACACTGACTGCTGAAAACAAATGACTTTAACATGGCTTTCTCATAGCTTCATCTTAGTTAGATCCTGATACTCTGTACAGTTACGTCCATAAATATTTGGACAGAGACAACTTTTTTCTCATTTTGGTTCTGTACATTACTACAATGAATTTGAAATGAAACAACTCCGATGCAGTTGAAGTGCAGACTTTCAGCTTTAATTCAGTGGGGTGAACAAAACAATTGCAAAAAAATGTGAGGCAACTAAAGCATTTTTCTAACACAATCCCTTCATTTCAGGGGCTCAAAAGTAATTGGACAATTGACTCTTTAGCTATTTCATGGGCAGGTGTGTGCAAGTCTGTCGTTATGTCCTTATCAATTAAGTAGATAAAAGGCCTGGAGTTGATTTGAGGTGTGGTGCTTGCATGTGGAAGATTTTGCTGTGAACAGACAACATGCGGTCAAAGGAGCTCTCCATGCAGGTGAAAGAAGCCATCCTTAAGCTGTGAAAACAGAAAAAACCCATCGGAGAAATTACTACAATATTACGAGTGGCAAAATCTACAGTTTGGTCCATCCTGAGAAAGAAAGCAAGCACTGGTGAACTCAGCAACGCAAAAAGACCTGGACGTCCACGGAAGACAACAGTGGTGGATGATCGCAGAATTGTTTCCATGATGAAGAGAAACCCCTTCACAACAGCCAACCAAGTGAACAACACTCTCCAGGGGGTAGGCGGGCGTATCGATATCCAAGTCTACCATAAAGAGAAGACTGCATGAAAGTAAATCCAGAGGGTGCACTGCAAGGTGCAAGTCACTCATAAGCCTCAAGAATAGAAAGGCTTGATTGGACTTTGCTAAAGAACATCTAAAAAAGCCAACACAGTTCTGGAAAAACATTCTTTGGACAGATGAAACCAAGATCAACCTCTACCAGAATGATGGCAAGAAAAAAGTATGGAGAAGGCGTGGAACAGCTCATTATCCAAAGCATAGCACATCATCTGTAAAACACGGTGGAGGGAGGCAGTGTGATGGCTTGGGCGTGCATGGCTGCCAGTGGCACTGGGACACTCGTGTTTATTGTTGATGTGACACAGGACAGAAGCAGCCGAATGAATTCTGTGGTGTTCAGAGACATACTGTCTGCTCAAATCCAGCTAAATGCAGCAGTCAAAGTGATTCATGATACAGATGGACAATGACCCAAAACATACAGCCAAAGCAACCCAGGAGTTTATTAAAGCAAAGAAGTGGAAAATTCTTGAATGGCCAAGTCAGTCACCTGATCTTAACCCAAATGAGCAGGCATTTCACTTGTTGAAGACTAAACTTCAGACAGAAAGGCCCACAAACAAACAGCAACTGAAAGCCGCTGCAGTAAAGGCCTGGCAGAGCATTCAAAAGGAGGAAACCCAACATCTGGTGATGTCCAGGAGTTCAAGACTTCAGGCTGTCATTGCCAGCAAAGGGTTTTCAACCAAGTATTAGAAATGAACATTTGATTTCCAGTTATTTCATTTGTCCAATTACTTTTGAGCCCCTGAAATGAAGGGATTGTGTTCAAAAAATGCTTTAGTTGCCTCACATTTTTATGCAATCGTTTTGTTCACCCCACTGAATTAAAGCTGAAAGTCTGCACTTCAACTGCATCAGAGTTGTTTCATTTAAAATTCATTGTGGTAATGTACAGAACCAAAATGAGAAAAAAGTTGTGTCTGTCCAAATATTTATGGACCTAACTGTATATTCAATTAATTATCATTATTATTCATGGTGGCTCCATAATCCATACTCACCCGTACTTTCTCTTCTGTTCTTTTTCAGTTTTCTGTGGTGCTGATGTACGACACCACCACCTGATCAAAGCACCGTGATGTCCCTACATCAATGGATTAAAGGTGAGAAGTCCACATGACCGTCATCATCAAATTCTTCCATGAGAACTCTGAATACAATGAGCACTGATTGAGGTCATTGATGTTAGGGGGGCTGGGTGGTCTCATGGCCTGGAGCCCCTGCAGATTTTTTTTTTTTTTCTCCAGCCCTCTGGGTTTTGTTTTTTGTTTTTTCTGTCCTCCCGTCACATCAGACCTTACTTTATTCTTTGTTATACAGTATTGCCTAATCTTATTTTTGTTTCATATAAATTTTTGTTTCTTCATCTTGTAAAGCACTTTGAGTTGCACCATTTGTATGAAAATGTGCTCCAGAAATAAATGTTGTTGATGTTGTTCATGTGTGCTATTGTACTTAGGATTGAAAATACAAATGCTCTACTATACCAATATCAAATTAAGAAAGAATAATACATGTGTTATGATTGACATCTCAAATTAACTACAAAATGGTGTGAGGCCTTCAAATGATACACCAAAGCAGGCCAGAATCCCCACTGGCTTGTCCAGAATGGCCTGACCCTAATCCAGCCAGTTTCCAACTGTGAAGGGCAGACTTTGGCTTGCCTGAGCCCCAAAATGGGGAAAGTGATTTAAAAGATGAAAAATGCTCAGAATCTCACCAATGACTTACAAAATGGAGAACTACAAAAACTTTAACTTGTATGGAGGAATCAAAATGTGGAATCTATGTGAATCCATCCATTTTCCAACCCGCTGAATCCGAACACAGGGATCTGCTGGAGCCAATCCCAGCCAACACAGGGCACAAGGCAGGAGCCAATCCCGGGCAGGGTGCCAGCCCACCGCAGGACACACACAAACACACCCACACACACACTAGGGCCAATTTAGAATCGCCAATCCACCTAACCTGCATGTCTTTGGACTGTGGGAGGAAACCCACACAGACACGGGGAGAACATGCAAACTCCACGCAGGGAGGACCCAGGAAGCGAACCCGGGTCTCCTAACTGCGAGGCAGCAGCGCTACCACTGCGCCACCCGGAATCTATGTAAATGAAAGCTTTATTAAACAAAAAAAAAAAAGGGAAATAGCAACAAAATGTTTAAACAAGAACAAAAAGGAATGGCCGACAAGGCATATCCAAGATAGCCAAGTCCCAAAACACACTTTCAGAAAAATACCATGACAAAGAGCAGATCATAGTTGTCAAGTCAAATCAAGTTGGGGAGCATGGACTGGTACAGAGTGTCGCTGCACCCACTACACAACGAAACAACTCGGGATCCCGGTTGGCAACCACCCCAGGCAGACACACGGTTCAGTCTCACCCTCTGGAAATGACCCTTCTATCTGCAGCAGCCAGATGTTACCTGGGCGACCCCTTGGCCTGGTCCAGCCACTCGGGTCCCCAACAATGAAGATCTTACGAGCCGGATCACCCTTGATGGGAAACGCGCCACATAGCCGTAGTGCCGTAACTGATGCCCCCTCACAATGCAGGTAGTGTGCCTCATTCGGGACTCCATGAGCAACACAAAGTCAAAAACACACATGAAGGAGTCCAGCCTTCGCCTCAGGTCACCAGATAGAGTCCATGTCTCACAACCATATAGCAAGACAGGAAACACCAGGACTCTAAAGACTTGGACCTTCGTCCTTTTGCTGATATCGGGAGCGCCACACACCCCTTTCCAGTGACCTCATGACCCTCCCGTGCTCTCCCAATCCGTTTACTGACTTCACAGGTAGAGTCACCAGAGATAACCTTGTTGTTGATAATAGTTGACAACAAGCAAATCCAAATCAAACAGCAATACTTGAATATCCTCCGATGAATTTCAATGATGTTAACACCCTAGCTCGATATATGACCAAGGGGAGGTCTCAAAAACAGTGACATCATGGTGGTCCCACCTCTTGGGGAACTAGCCACAAACATAGAATACAGTGATCCCTCGCTATATCGCGTTTCGCCTTTCGCGGCTTCACTCCATCGCGGATTTTATATGTAAGCATATTTAAATATATATCGCGGATTTTTCGCTGCTTCGCGGGTTTCTGAGGACAATGGGTCTTTTAATTTCTGGTACATGCTTCCTCAGTTGGTTTGCCCAGTTGATTTCATACAAGGGACGCTATTGGCAGATGGCTGAGAAGCTACCCAACTTACTTTTCTTTCTCTCTCTCTTGCGCTGACTATCTGTGATCCTGACGTAGGGGGTGTGAGCAGGGGGGCTGTTCGCACACCTAGACGATACGGACGCTCGTCTAAAAATGCTGAAAGATTATCTTCATGTTGCTACCTTCTGTGTGCAGCTTTTGAGTATGCTGCACGGTGCTTCGCATACTTAAAAGCTCAAAGGGCACGTATTGATTTTTTTATCTCTCTCTCTCTCTCTCTCTCTGCTCCTGACGGAGGGGGTGTGAGCTGCCGCCTTCAACAGCTTTGTGCCGCGGTGCTTCGCATACTTACAAGCCAAAGAGCCAGGCCCGGTCTTAGGTATTATGGGGCCCTAGGCGAAAGGGGGGTCCAGGGGCCCCCTGAGGGGGGCAGAGCCCCCCTGGAAGCTCTGTGAAATGCGTGAAAATTATACCAAGGAGTCGATCTGGGGCCCCCCGGACGCCAGGCCCCTAGGCGGTCGCCTACTTCGCCTATGCCTAAGGCCGGGCCTGATTGGGACAAATAATGCTGTAGTATATTTAAGTATATATGACAATTGCTCACTCGAACATTTTGTTTTGGGGGCCCCCAAGAAGGTGGGGGCCCTAAGCTATAGCTTGTGTAGCTTATACGTAAATCCTGCACTGCAAACAGCCCTATTGGTTTGTTTGCACCTTTGAAGAGGAAGATATGTTTGCATTCTTTTAATTGTGAGACAGAACTGTCATCTCTGTCTTGTCATGGAGCACAGTTTAAACTTTTGAAAAAGAGACAAATGTTTGTTTGCAGTGTTTGAATAACGTTCCTGTCTCTCTACAACCTCCTGTGTTTCTGCACAAATCTGTGACCCAAGCATGACAATATAAAAATAACCATATAAACATATGGTTTCTACTTCGTGGATTTTCTTATTTCGCGGGTGGCTCTGGAACGCAACCCCCGCGATGGAGGAGGGATTACTGTATAGGCAGATTTTATTTTTTTTCTCCAGCCGTCTGGAGTTTTTTTTTTTTGTTTTTTTCTGTCCTCCCTGGCCAACGGACCTTACTTTTATTCTATGTTAATTAGTGCTCCCTAATTTTAAATCTTATTTATTTTGTTGATTTTCTCTTTCTTCATCATGTAAATCATGTTGAGCTACATCATCTGTATGAAAATGTGCTCTAGAAATAAATGTTGTTGTTGTTGTTGAGTACGGCAGCCTCCTGTATAACTGAGAACTGACTGCTAATGAAAGAAAAAATAAGTAATTCCACGCCAGACCAGGGGGTGGCGGAGTGCGCTGACTCTTTTTCTCACTCATGTGAAATTCTGCCTGACCTCGATGATGTCAGTTCCGGTTCCGGGCATAATGACTTCACTTCCGGTTTCCTGCCCCTTGGATGACGTCACTTCCGGTGTACAATACACCCCCAAAATTCGTGGGGGTTACGTTCCTAGAGCACCCGCAAATTGTGAAAAACTGCGACTTTTGGATGTGGTTAAAAAATGCCTTTTAAATTCCTATTTTTATAGTTTAAACCCTACTGCAAATACAGTATGCCCCAAAACACTTTAATTTTGTTGTAAACTCAGCTTAATACATTAATACATTACCTAAAAAATTACCTTAATACATTACCTAAAAACAGAATGTAAAGGTAAACCCGTCTACTGTACAGTACTGTACTGCTATGTCTCCCACGGTGCTAGAATGTAAAATACCGATGTTACCACTATACGTACTGTAATTCATACAAGCGTGTTTTCTTTGGTATGCGCTGTCATTTACTTTGCTATAAGTAGAGTAAATACATAATATCATTTAATTAAAATACAGTAAAATGTGCTCACCAATGATGAATGATTTTGATGATGATGATGAAGTAGCTGTGCAGTACAATGCAGAGGATTTAAAACTCCTCGGGTGGCGCCTCTTCTTCAGCCGCTTCAGAAGGAGTCGTATCTTTGGACGGGTCTTCTTCTGTTTTGTGTTGGCTTTTCTTTATAGGTTTCAGAAACATCGTGATGGGAAGTTGCTACATTGTCTCCTGTAGCGAACTGCTGGTACAATTTCTGTGCTTTCTCACGTATGATGTTACCGTTCAAGGCGATGTTCTTCTTCCTGCAGTCGGTGATCCACAATGCCAAGGCAGATTCCATCCTAACGATATTTTTATTCCTTACGGTCGTTACCTTTTTGGCACTATCACAGAAACTTACAGATACGGTACTCCAGATCGCTGCTTCGTTCTTCTTTATGTAGCGCGCGGTGCTTTCATTAATGCCATAGTGGCGCACTACTGCAGCATAATGTTTTAGTTCCTGGAGCAAATCCAGTAGTTCAACCTTCTCCTGGAGTGTTTTAAACTTCTTCTGGTGCTTAGGCTCAGTGCCAGGAGCCTTAGAAGGTGCAGGGTGTTTCGGCGACATCTTGTGCGTTTAAGAATAACAAAATGGAAAACACGAGGACACTCAGCTGGAGACGTGTCACAGGGCAGCAGTCAATCAGCAGCAAGTAGAAATGAATAACGCTCTCAGATTGGCTACTTTCACCATCCCAAACCGCGTTTTCCTCAGCGGTTGCTTCCTGTTCTCTCTACAGCACAGTATTGCCATGAAAAAAGCCATAAAAAAATTGCAGAGGATATTTGCGCTTTCCACTGACAATTAATAGTTAGGTTCTAAGGAAAATCCATGAACGACTGAGTCCGCGAACCCTGAACCGCGACTTCGTGGGGGTCTACTGTATAACCTATGGACGAAAAGCCTTCCGGTTCCGGCCCTTTTGATGACGTCACGTCCGGGTCTAAAGCCTATGGAAGAAGACCCTTCTGCTTCCGCCCTCGATAACTTCATCTCTCTTTCTGGCCTTTACGGCCGCCATATTCAACTAAATCCATTAGTTCTACCTTTGGACTCTGATCTGTGCACATCAGTGCTATCAATTTACCCATTTACAGCCAGGGAAATTATACGGGTGGCTGCCCCAAACCTTTTTATGACTCTTGTCTCAGTTTTTTGTGACAATACTTTAAGCTATAACAGGTGTAATAAAGGAGACAAAACACAGAAAAAGGTTTGGGAGTACCACCTGGGTAACCCCGTACACTTGAAGTTGGGCAAGCAAAAAAGAAACACATCTTTACAGACACGAGTTCAGAACACAACGGAGGAACGGAAGTTGAGTCCTGGCTTACATGGTGGGTAGACAGGAAGGGGCGGGTCCAGGAGAGCATGGTAGTGGTGGTAGAGTTGTCAGTCAGAGGGAGAAAGAGAGAGAGGATTAGAGCACAGCGCCAACCTCTGGTTTGGCAGGGAATCACGCTTACTCAAGCCCATAAGCTGTCACCTATGCACATGCATGTGACACAGGTAAGTTTAATGATCTTCCTAACTGTGAAGGTGTTGTCACGAAAACCAAGCTAGAAAGACTGCGACACACACCGAATGAGAGCTACGCTTATTTAACAAAGAATGTAGTGGTGCTAGTGGGGCTTGAAACTACAACTCCCAGCAGTCCCTGAAGTGGCTCTGATTGGTCTTCTTCTGAGGGTTGTTCAGGGGCTGATGGGTTCAAGGAGGCCCGCGCGGCGTTTATAAGGAGGCCGGTGAGACCAAGGAGAGAACAGAAAGTAGTTTGTGGTTCGTGTCTGAAGTTCTTGTCTGGTACCTGTGCTGTCTCATTTTTGTCTTGGATCGTTTCTCGGTTGGGGTCTGGATTGTCTGCTGTCTGCTTTTTACGTGAGGACTGCATGTGGATTTATGGCCATCCTGTGAAGAATTTCAGTTTCAATTCAATTCTTTATTGTCATGTGTACAAGTACAAGTATCATGTACAATGAAATGCTTGCTTGCATGTGCCCCCGCAGACAGTGAACATAGACAAAAAAATAAATAAATAAATGAATATAAATAAGTAAATAAATAAATCCAGAATCCTAAGAATAAACAGAGACAGTGGCAGAAGTATATGTGCAGGCAGCAGTGGAGGTGACACAAGGTTACTGATTGTTCATGAGTCTGATTGCAGTTGGGTAGAAACTGTTTCTGTACCTGGAGGTGTGCGTCCAAATGGACTTTAGTCGCTTTAGTCGAGGAGGGTGAAAAGTGACAGTGCAGGGTGGCTGGGGTCCCGCCTGATACGGTTCACTTTCCTGAGACAGCGTGTAGTGTGGATGTCATGGATCGCAGGGAGCTGTGTGCCCGTGATCTGCTGTGCTGTATTCACCACACGCTGTAGAGCACTGAAGTCCTGAACTGAGCAGTTGCTGTACCTGCATGTGATTCATCCTGTCAGGATGGATTCCACAGTCCACCTGTAGAATCTGCACAGGGTTGTCAGGGACACCAGGGCTTTACTTAGTCTCCTGAGGAAGCAGAGGTGTTGTTGGGCTTTCTTGACTGCTGCCGCAGTGTAATTTTGCCACCGGACAGACAATTGAGCAAGGTATGGGCTGGGTGAAACGCTCGAAAGAAGTGACGGCTGAGGTGGTGGTGGCATTTTTAGGCCTGAATAACATCGTCCAAGGCTCCACTTCAGATTTTGATAAAGTAGTTTCCCAGCTTATATCAAACATGAAGCATTGTTTTCCAGTGGTGGATCATTATTTGTCCCAGCTGTCACCAGTATATGATGGGCACATACAGAAAAAGATAGACCAATTTAATTTGGCCTTACAAAAACATAAAAAATCATTAGATGGAATTTTCCCATGTGCCCATCTTAATTTGAAAAGAACATCTTCGGCCAAGGCAATACTAACTAAGGAGTCGGCGATAAGGTTGATGGACTCTTGGGGGTCTCGGATTTAGAGGGGCCTGTCCCTCCCCAAAGGACTAATCTTAAAGTTCGTGGGGATGGGGGCCTATCTCAGACCAGAGCCCTGATGTTAAGATAGTGGAGGGGGCTCTAAGATTAAATTTAATGGAGCTCTCACCACTATTGGCCTGGTCTTTTTTCTGTTTTTTCCTCTTTTTAGCCCTAGGGGATCCCCAATTTTAGATTTAGTCTTTTTTAGCCCTAGTTTTTATCTAATGTTTATAACCCTAATGTATTGTGTAGAGAGGCTTTGTAGTACTGTATTTTACCCTTTTAGATGATTTTAGGGACCCTTTATTTATAAATTGTTTAAGACCGTTATTTATGCAGTTTTAAAATTTTAAATTAATTTATGCAGATTTGATGGTTTTAATGATAATGGTATGGAAGGGTTTATTTAATTATTTATTAGGGGTGATTTTAAGTATTTATTTAGCCATTATAGGGATAAGTGCTGTGCCGGGGAAAAACAATAGTTTTATTAACGTCAGAAGTGTACCCGTGCATTAGTGTGCTCCTCGGGGGCACACTTAATCTCCACTAACCCCAACTTGACCATTTAAGGTCATCAGTGAGGGTGACTCCGAGGAACCTAAAGCTACTGACCTGCTCCACAGCCTCACCTCCGATGTAGATGGGACTGTGCTCTGCTGCCTGTGTGCGGAAATCCACAATCATCTCCTTAGTTTTGCTAACGTTGAGGGTGAGGTTGTTGTCTTGACACCATTCTGCCAGGAGTCTGACCTCCTCCCTGTAGGTCGTCTCATCGTCCTCGCTGATTAGACCTATTACAGTGGTGTCGTCAGCAAACTTGAGGATGGTGTTAGAGCTGTACTTAGCTACGCAGTCATGGGTGTAGAGAGAGTAAGGCAGGGGGCACAGCACGCTGCCCTGCGGGGTGCCTAGTGTTGATGATGATGATGGAGGAGGTTTTTCCACCAATACGCACTTGCTGAGGTCTGCCGGTGAGGCAGTCCAGTACCCAGTTGTACAGTGAAGAGCTAAGCCCCAGATCCAGGAGTTTAGCGATGAGCTGGGATGGAATGACGGTGTTAAATGCAGAGCTGTAGTCCACAAACAGCAGCCTGGCATAACAGTTCTTGTTCTCCAGATGAGACAGGGTGGTGTGAAGTGTTATGGAGATGGCATCCTCAGTGGACCTCTGACAGTGTGAATCTTAGCTGCACCGGACCGCTAAATGTCCCCACAGAGCCCTCGACCGCAGCTGTACCTTTTCCAAATTGTTATTCGTTCTAATTGGTTTTCTTGGATGGATGGCTTAATTGAACTCTGATGGCTGGAGCTTGGCCACCCAGGCTGAGATAAGACTCCGATGACAATGGAGGATTAACAAGGGACACCTCTACCTGGGCTGTTCCTCCAGCTTTTTCTCATATTTTCCTCGTCTTTTTCCAATGAAGTTACAGTAAATGTTTCCACGTTTTCCAACATTTTCTTGTTTTTCAGCTTATTATTTTTTTCTGAGCTGTCATTCTGTTCTTCACTTCATCACATTTCTGTTACATTTCAGAACTTGGTTTTTTTTTAGTCTTTCACTAATGGCACAGTGGCAGAAGGTGTTGATTTTGTTTCTTTTATGCATTTACAGTTCCGCAGTCTGTTTAATATTTTGCATTTCAGTTTTCAAGGAATATTGGAATGCAAGTCTGGAAGAGGACTTTTTTTCAGTTGTAAATTTCTTGGTTCCATATCTGTGAACGGCTGCTTTGCCCGGAATGTTTAAAGCTGACAGGAGTCTGCTGGTTTTGTTCTAACACGAGCACCATGGGAGCATCTTCATAACTCAGGTAAGCACCACGCCTTTGGGGAAAAGGAAAGCACGGATGGTTTCTCTTTTATGTCTGCAGAAGGGAGGAAGGCCGTGTGACGTCACCTCTGGTGCCACGGTGGAAGCCATGTCAGTTCTGCCAGCACAAAACTCCAGAAGTTGATGTTCACTGTCGCAGGAGGCTGGGCGCCAGACCCAGCCGGGATGCCTGGAAGGACCGGGAGGCAATTTATACGTCCCCCGGGCCACGAGGGGGCAACCGCCCTGGATAAGGAGGGGACCACAGGGACCAAACCACGAGGCTCAAGCCTATAGGGGCCCATGGCCACTGCCAGGGGGCGCTCCGAGCATCGTGGAGAAACCTGCACTTCCACCACATCTGGGAAGGTGGAGGAAGGATCTTCCAGGAACGCCCGGAGTGCTTCCGGGTGCCAGGGCAGCACTTCCGCCACACCAGTCCTCAGGCACCTGGAACACATCCGGGTGAATATAAAGGGGCCGCCATCCTACAGTTGGGTAGCTGGAGGAGGATGAAGCTCCAGTAAGGAGAGGAAAGGCGGCCCACGGACATTGAAAAGCCCGAGGAAGGGTGTTGTGGTGTTGGGAACACTGTGTGTGTGCGGGATTTGGACTTGTGGGACCAATCCTAATAAACGTGTGTGTTTTATAAGAACTGCCAGTGTCCGTCTGGTTGTGTCCGGGCTGGTTATCTCACATCACGCATGGACCAGTAACTGATGGTGACAGATTGTGTACCTCAGAAGCAACTTAATCGTTGTTACTTTGTTACTCCAGGACCCTGATGGGCTTTACCCCGTGTCTCAGTTGTGCTCTACCTAAGCATAACTAAACAGGGCTACATACCGAGACCCCAAACATCATGTGGCGTTACTCTCTTTATTTCACAACATGCTCTGTTGTAGTGTGTGTGTGTGTGCTAAGAAGAATGTGGATGAGATGTTGGGACAGCTTAGCTATTATTTGCTTGATGGACTGGGTGGTCTCCTCTCGTTTGTCACATTTCGTACGTTCTTAAGTATGTTCTTATGATGCAAACTTTGTTTTACATTTTTACTGTCTTTTTCTTGTCCTCTGGAGATATCGTTCTGGTGGTATTAGAGGTCAAAGAATTCAATGGTGGGGTTGTTTTTTGGACTTAGTGTTCGAAGGTGTTATATTTGAAAACAACACCTTCTTTGCTTTTATTATGGGCGCCGTCTTCTTGCTGTTTGTGATTCAGAATTTTCGGGCTGTTGCCAGGCTGGATGATTGTGAATGGTGACATTATTGCAAAAGATCGAGCATCGAACACTTCTTGGTTGTCCAAGTTTGTGGATTTGTCAAAACTTGGGCTTAACGAGTGCTTCTGTCAGGTGCCTGGTTATAAATGGCCTTCGGTTTTCTGAATTCGATTTGATGTCTTTCAATTTGGCCCCCATTTCTTCATCTTTACTGGCTTTTGACTCTGTCGTTGGAACTTTGGTTTCACTTCCTGAACTTGTTCTTTAGATCCCCAAATTATTGACGTTATGATGGACATTTTTTTAATTGTTTGTGAGTTTACAAATTACACGATTATGTTGTTGGGATTCCATATCTGATGTTAGTTCTTGGTTAGAAGCCTTCTAAGAAAATATTTTTTTTTTGTTTTTTTGAAACGCTATTTTGTTTTATTATGGGCACCACCATTTTAAGTTATTTAGTGTTGAGATTTCCATGAGGATTTTACCCAGAAGGCATTGGGAGATGCACCACCCATGCTGTCACCAGAGCAACCATAAAAAGGCCAGCACACTCATCCTTTACTATTCTGAAGTCTGGATATGCAGAGTTTTTAGCATATTGTGTACTGTGGCCTGATGCGGTAATGACAGCTTAGGACTGTAGGAAGAAATTTTGGGGCATCAACTGGATTGTCCCTTTTATTGGTCCAGAGACACAAAACAAAAGGAGAGAACTAAAAAAAAAATAGTGCTTATTAGTGCATCTCCCTCTTACAGGGATTCAGCAACAAGAGGATTGTTAGGAGAAGTTACATCTGCATTAGTGGAGCTCCGTCTCGCGGGTTGCTCTGTACAAAAATGATGTCTCCTTCCGAGATTCCTGAGATACAGTCATGTGAAATAGTTTGGGACCCCCTCTCAGCCTGCATAGTAATTGACTCTCCTTTCAACAATAAAGATAACAGTGGTATGTCTTTCATTTCCTAGGAGTACTGCGGTGTTTTCTGAACAAAGATTTTTAGTGACGCAGTATTTAGTTGTATGAAATTAAATCAAATGTGAAAAACTGGCTGTGCACAAATGTGGGTCCCCTTGTCATTGTGCTGATTTGAATGCCTGTCACTGCTCAAAGCTGATTACTTGGTGTGATGAGCTCATTAAGCCTTGAACTTCATAGACAGGTGTGTCCATCATGAGATATAAAGGGATTTAAGGTGGTCAATTACAAGTTGTGCTTCCTCACTTTGACTCTCCTCTGAAGAGTGACAGCATGGGATCCTCAAAGCAACTCTCCAAAGATCTGAAAACAAAGATTGTTGAGTCTCCTGGTTTAGGGGAAGGCTACAAAAAGCCATCTCAGAGGTTTAAACTGTCAGTTTCTGTAACTGTTAGGAATAGAATCAGAAAATGGAAGGCCACAGGCACAGTGGCTGTTAAACCCAGCAGGTCTGGCAGGCCAAGAAAAATACAGGAGCGGCATATGAGCAGGATTGTGAGAATGGTTAGACAACCCACAAATCACCTCCAAAGACCTGCAAGAACATCTTGCTGCTGATGGTGTATCTGTACATCGTTCTACAATTCAGCACAATTTACACAAAGAACATCTGTATGGCAGGGTGATGAGAAAGAAGCCCTTTCTGCACTCACGCCACAGAGTCGCTTGTTGTACTCAAATGCTCATTTAGACAAGCCAAATTCATTTTGGAACAAAGTGCTTTGGACTGATGAGACAAAAATGGAGTTATTTGGTCAAAACAAAAAGCGCTTTGCATGGCGGAAGAAGAACACCGCATTCCAAGAAAAACACCTGCTACCTCCTGTCAAATTTGGTGGAGGTTCCATCATGCTGTGGGGCTGTGTGGCTAGTTCAGGGACTGGGGCCCTTGTTAAAGTCGAGGGTCTGATGAATTCAAACCAATATCAACAAATTCTTCAGGATAATGTTCAAGCATCAGTCACAAAGTTGAAGTTACGCAGGGGTTGGATATTCCAACAAGACAATGACCCAAAACACAAAGGCATTCATGCAGAGGGAGAAGTACAATGTTCTGGAATGGCCGTCACAGTCCCCTGACTTGAATATCATCGAAAATCTATGGGATGATTTGAAGCAGGCTGTCCATCAAATTGAACTGAACTGGAGGGATTTGGTATTAAGAATGGTCAACAATACCTCCATCCAGAATCAGACACTCATCAGAGGCTATAGGAGGACAGCGTCTAGAGGCTCAACTAAGTATTGATGTCATATCTCTGTTGGGGTGCCCACATTTATGCACCTGTCTAATTTTGTTATGATGCATATTGCATATTTTCTGTTAATCCAATAAACTTAATGTCACTGCTGAAATATTACTGTTTCCATAAGGCATGTCAGATATTAAAAGGAAGTTGCTACTTTGAAAGCTCAGCCAATGAGAAACAAAAATCCAAAGAATTACGAGGGGTTCCCAGACTTTTTCATACGACTGTATTATGGAGGCGGGACTGGAAGAGGTGGAGCTAAATGCCTTCACCGGGTGTCTTCTTGGCACTGTGGGGAAAGAAAGCACCTGCCCTGCATTCGTTTATTACAAGATATTTTGAACAATTCTTTTGTCTTGCATTGTTTTCCTGCATTGCATTAAAAGTTGCATAATTAGATCTGGACCACCCTAATACAATATTTTTGGTTTTACTATCAGGGGTGAGAATGTAGCAGTAATCTCTTTGCCAAAAATGTAAAAAGTTGTCAAGGTATCTCTGGACAAGCGGAAGGTAGGTACGCTCCATTGTCCAACGTTGGCACTGTATCTGATCGTGTTCAGCTCTGACCAGAGAGCGTCCCCCACATGGGGAGAAGAGCATGTGGCTGTGAAATCTCTCGCAATCAGAAGGTATCCTCTAAAACACACGTAGCTCTGATCTCTCTCTCAAAAATGTCAAATGTTACTCCTTAACAATCTGTAGATGATAATATCTGCTGAACAAATGGGTATCACTAGCTAAGGCAAGATACGCTCCAACGCGTGGCAAGAGGTAGAGCTACTCGAGGCTGGCAAGGGAATTTGCAAAAACCTCAAGTAAACTTTTTTCACGTTGTCATTATGGGGTGTTGTGTGTAGAATTCTGAGGAAAAAAATGAATTTAATCCATTTTGGAATACGGCTGTAACATAACAAAATGTGGAAAAAGTGATGTGCTGGGAATACTTTCTGAATGCACTGTAGGTGATAAAAGAGAACGTTTTTTCTTTTAGGGTAGTCTGTCTGAACCCAAATCAGTTGACTGAGCTGGGGTGGTGGGGGGGGGGGGGGGGGGCAGTCTCGCAGTCTCTTTAACTCAAGAATAAAGAAATTGCTTTTTATTTTTAAATTGGTGTTTTTCCCATTGTTTTTCGACTTCAGCGTTCACACCATGCTTGCTGCGCCGGTCCTCCCAGTGTGGAGGCATCCCGGCTGGACAAGGGCCCCAGCCGCATGCTACATACTGTAGATATATACAGTACTGTGCAAAAGTTTTAGGCAGGTGTGAAAAAATGCTGTAAGCAAAGAATGCTTTCAGAAATGGAAGTGTTAATCATTTATTTTCATCGATCAACACAATGCCGTGAATGAACAAAAGAGAAATCTAAATCAAATCAATATTTGGTGTGACCACCCTTTGCCTTCAAAACAGCATCAATTCTTCTAGGTACACTTGCACACAGTTTTTGAAGGAACTCGGCTGGTAGGTTGTTCCAAACATCTTGGAGAACTAACCCCAGATCTTCTGTGGATGTCGGCTTCCTCACATCCTTCTGTCTCTTCATGTAATCCCAGACACACTCAATGATGTTGAGATCAGGGCTCTGTGGGGGCCATACCATCACTTCCAGGACTTCTTGTTCTTCTTTACGCTGAAGATAGTTCTTAATGACTTTGGCTGTATGTTTGGGGTCATTGTCCTGCTGCAGAATAAATTTGGGGCCAATCATACGCCTCCCTGATGGTATTGCATGATGGATAAGTATCTGCCTGTATTTCTCAGCATTGAGAACACCATTAATCCTGACCAAATCTCCAACTCCATTTGCAACAGAAATGTAACCCCAAACATTCAAGGAACCTCCATCATGCTTCACTGTTGCCTGCAGACACTCATTATTGTACCGCTCTCCAGCCCTTCGATGATCAAACTGCCTTCTGCTACAGCCAAATATTTCAAATTTTGACTCATCAGTCCAGAGCACCTGCTGCCATTTTTCTGCACCCCAGTTCCTATGTTTTCATGCATACTTGAGTCACTTGGCCTTGTTTCCACGTCAGAGGTATGGCTTTTTGGCTGCAACTCTTCCATGAATACCACTTCTGGCCAGACTTCTCCGGACAGTAGATGGGTGTACCTGGGTCCCACTGGTTTCTGCCAGTTCTGAGCTGATGGCACCGCTGGACATCTTCGGATTTCGAGGGTAATAAGCTTGATGTGTCTTTCATCTGCTTCACTAAGTTTCCTTGGCCGACCACTGCGTCTATGATCCTCACCGTTGCCCGTTTCTTTGTGCTTCTTCAAAAGAGCTTGAACAGCACATCTTGAAACCCCACTCTGCTTTGAAATCTTTGTCTGGGAGAGACCTTGCTGATGCAGTAGAACTACCTTGTGTCTTGTTGCTGTGCTCAATCTTGCCATGACATGAAACTGTCTTCCACAACCTCACCTTGGTAGCAGAGTTTGGCTGTTCCTCACCCAGTTTGAAGCCTCCTACACAGCTGTTTCTGTTTCAGTTAATGACTGTGTTTCAACCTACGTGTGACATTGATGACCATTAGCACCTGTTTGGTAGAATTGGTTGATCACCCACCTGACTAGAATCCTACAAAATCCCTGAGTTTGTGCAAGTGGACCTACAAGAATTGATGCTGGTTTGAAGGCAAAAGGTAGGAACACCAAATATTGATTTGATTTAGATTTTTCTATTGTTCACTCACTTTGCATTTTGTAAATTGGTAACAATAAACAATCATTATTTAAATTTCTGAAAGCATTCTTTGTTTACAGCATTTTTTCACACCTGCCTAAAACTTTTGCACAGTACTGTACATATATTTTTAACTACTTCTTTTACCTTTTCTTGTACAGCACTTTGGTTCAGTTTTGTAAATGTACTTTATAAATAAAGTCTGACTTGACTTGACTCGGCTCTGATGCTCGTCTTTTTGATAAGCCAGTTTTGACCCTTTTTTTTTTCTTAAGCTGGTTTATTCTCCTGCGGTGGGTTGGCACCCTGCCCGGGATTAGTTCCTGCCTTGTGCCCTGTGTTGGCTGGGATTGGCTCCAGCAGACCCCCGTGACCCTGTGTTCGGATTCAGCGGGTTAGAAAATGGATGGATGGATGGATAGTTTATTCTCCTGGTTATTCCTCAGATTTATTCAGTCTGCTGACATGACACATAAATTGTTCCTCTCCCTGTGTGATGGTTCAGCAGTTTGGCCCTGGGATAAAATCTCAGTCCGGTCTGTATGGGGATTGCATATCCTCCTCCTCCTCCTTATCTAAGTCATTTCTGTCTTCTCAGAGAGGTGCATTATGGGTTACTTGCCCGCTCTAAATGGGCCTGGTGTAAAAGCCTATGATGGACTTGGTAGGTTCGGCTCCAGCCTTGCATCCATTGTTGCTGGGGTAGGCTGTGACTTCCTTTGACCCTTAAACTGGATTAAACAGGCTCATGTAAATAAATGGGTGGAATGGACGGACCTCCAGCCAACCCCAAAACTTCCAAGAGCACAAAAACATCAGGCTGGAGATGCTCGTCTCATCAGAGCGGCTTTCTGACAATAAAAAGCTAGCACAGGATTTCCTTTAAATCACTAACATCCCCTGCCCACCCAGAGTTCTTTGGCAGCCTGGCTACAGCACTGCAGTAATCTGATTGAGCGGGCGGCTGATAAAGCCCCTCGTGAAGGACGACATTCATTCAGCACAAGCAGGTGAATCAGCACGTCCACCGCTACGTGCATTTGCTATTAATTCAATGTGAGCAGGGCAGTCGGACACACTTGGAATGTCACAAGTGCCACTAAGTCACCCTGAGGTGATTCCAGGTGCCTGCAATCTCAGGTCCAGACATGCTTGAATATTCTGTACATGCTTATGATGTCAAGGTGGTATGGCTCAGTGGTTAAGGCAGTGGACTGTAAACCCCAAGGTCACCAGTTCAGCCCCAGTAAACCTACCTGCGCTCATCCATGGAAGTGACTGTGCTGTTACTCTGTCCTGGTGACACACCCTGAGATCTTTTAATTATAAGAAGGTGCCATGACTCCCCAATACAGGCAGTAGTTTCAATATGCATCTTCTTCACAGTATTCAAATGGCAGGTGAACTTGAGTTACCTAAATACTAATTTGGCTGCCTTACAAATAGAGGAGCACACGAGGAGGAGTTTTTAGATGTAACACAAAATGAGGTGATGATGGAGTCGGCCAGGAGCATGTGGGGCTGCAAAACATCAAACCAGCATTGAAAGTGGAAGATGGCAGGTATGAGCGTGAAGGCACCTTTTAAGAGCCAGCTAGTGATGTTGCTGATTGCAACAATATTTTGTTATCATTTAACTCCATTACTGCAGTGGGCTGGCACCCTGCCTGGGATTTGTTCCTGTCTTGCACCCTGTGTTATGCTGGGATTGGCTCCAGCAGACCCCGGGACCCTGTAGTTAGGATATAGCAGGTTGGAAAATGACTGACTGACTTAACTCCATTAATTTTACTGAATCAGCCCGCAATCTCAGAGTTATCTTTGACTCTAGCATGTCATTTAAAGCTCACATTACAAAGTTGTCCAAATCATGTTTCTTCCCTCTTAAAGATGTTGGGAAATTGAGGCTTTTTCTAAATAAGCAGGATTCTGAGAAATTAATTCATGCATTTATTTCTAGTAGGATTGACTACTGCAATTCGGTGCTCATTGGAACTTCAAACTGTTCTTTATAAGCCTCCAGTTAATCCAAAATGCTGCTGCAAGAATTATTACAAGAACAAGAAAGTACGAACACATCACTCCAGTTCTTAAATCCTTACACTGGCTCCTGTTTAAGTTTAGGGCAGATTTCAAAATCCTTTTAACATATAAAGCATTAAATGGCTAAGGTCCGGCTGAACTCATCATGACTTACAAACCTGAGTGCACATTAAGATCTCAAGATGCTGGTCTGCTTATGAGTCCAAGGATTAACTCTTTCAGGGCGGATGTCGACTTTTGTTGAAATTCCAGGGTAGAGGGTGATAATCAGCTGTAAACAGTGACAAAACTCGCCGTTCTGTTTTAGTTCGACTAAAGTTAGCTTCGTTGATTTGACCGAGGTTTCCTGCACGTGCGTGAGTAGCAAAGAGCAAACAGCCCCTCAAATGGCATCGACATCTGGCGAAAGACCAAAGCAAATGTGCAAAGCAAAAACACTCTGTGGACGACGTTTTGCGTATCATATGGCTGAGTCAGACTGTGAGTTGATGTAAGTGATCTGGAGATCGAAAACGAACGTGAGGGGCTGGCGTCACCTGATTGTGCGGTGCTGAACATGTCCGTGTAGCTAATGCACCTACGCCAACATTCACCTGGGGGGGACAGCCTCTTACGATGACCAGAGGTACAAACCAGATTGCATCACACACCACCACCACCACCGCGTATTCCTGCTGGTCATTGACCTGCCCCCGTGCAGCCGCTGCTGCCAGAGACGCCAAACGGGCACTGACAGCAGTCACGGCATGCAGCAACAGATGTTTCATATTGATTTATGTGTGAAACAATTGCTTTGTGTGCTTTTCAGAAAACTGGAAAAATATTCAGCCCTCAAAGAGTTAATAAAATAACAGGCGGAAGTCGAGCTTTTAGTTCCAGGGCCCCTAAACTGTGGACTGGTCTGCCTGCGACTATAAGAGATGCCCCTTCGGTCTCAGCTTTCAAATCCCAGCTGAAGACTCACGACTTCAGTTTAGCACACCCTGACTAGAGCTGCTGATTAACTGTACAGACTGCATCTCTGTTGTTAGTCATTAGCACTAAAACATAATTTAATTGTTAGAATTTTTTACTAATCCTCACCTATTCTGTTTGACTTCTCAAGACTTACATGAGGCACTTGGTGCCATGGCCCACCTGCCAAGTTGTTTTCCTACCTAAGGAAAAGTCACCTCTGATGGAGGATCTCAGGAATCATCGCATAGAGGGGTCCTTTCATTGAACTGGCTGGCCCAGCGCTGACTCAGCTGTGGAATGGACAATAGGGAGAGGCAGCTTGATGGCCGAGGTCTCCAGGGCTCTAAACAAATTCAAATCATATCACGTGATGTCATCTACTGATGAATTCTGCTCTGTACTTGTAATACTTCTATTATATTGTATTGAGGATGACTTGTGTTCTATTCTGTGTATTGTGTTGTACAGGGGGTCCTCGGGTTACAACGTCTCGACATACGACGTTTTGAGTTTACAACGCTCACTCCCATAAAAACTTTAAAATAATTGAGACGTGAGAAGTAATAAAGCTAAGGATTTTTTTTTACACTCATTTTTTCTGTTACTACAGTACAGTGTACAGTACAGTATATTTATGTCCTTTTCCTTTTTCTGTGGCTTAGTTGTGTTTTTATGTTCTTGATTATGATTTTGCAAATGTGTTAGGAATAGGTAAGGGACTTAGGCTAGGGTGAGTTTCGACTTACACCAAATTAGGGTTACATCACTGTTGTAGGAACGGAACTGTGTCATAACCTGAGGACCCCCTGTATTTACCCCCTTTTTTTGACACCCACTGCACGCCCAACCCACCTGGTAAGAGGTCTCTCTTTGAACTGCCTTTCCTAAGGTTTCTTCCATTTTTTTGGGGAGTTTTTCATTGTCTTCTTAGAGAGTCAAGAGGCAGGGCCTGTTAAAGCCCATTGCAGCACTCCTTGTGTGATTTTGGGCTACACAGAAATGTATTGTATTGTATTGTATTGTATTGATGGTATGGGTGTGACATGACAAAGCCTCACTGGCTGGATCCTCCTACAGCTACTCCAAGCTTGACACAGGACATCATAACAGAAAGAGGGGACAACAATGAAGAGTAGGGGTGTCAAGCCAGCCACTTTGTATAAGTAAAATAAAACATGCAAATTATTGTGAGGTCGTCTCCTCAGACGCGAGTTCAAAACAGAACTGTCCCAAGATGGTGGAGCTTCCTGGTTTGGGCTCATCTGACAGGAAGAGACGGGTCCAGGTGGACGGACACCGAACGTGATGTCAGAGGTGTTCTAGCTGTCAATCAACCGGTATACAGAGGGAGGAAGAGAGAACGGTATTAGGACACAGTGCCACCTCCTGGAGCGGCAGTAGAAGTGCATTTCAGTTTTTCCCTATGAAACAACATGCTGGAGGGATTATATGTCTCAGCTACCTTGGGAATCCTTCAAAATTCCCCAAGAAGGGCTGGGATTTGTAACTAGGGATAGGGAAGTATGAGCTGACCTTCTTGGCCTGACCTAAAGCTGTCAATCTTCCAGTCTGTAGAGGGAGGAAGAGAAAAGGCTCGTTAATAAACAGCACCAGCATGTGGAGCGGTAGAGAATTACCATCACCAGAGCCCATACACTGTCCCCTAGGTGCACATATGTGACAAAAAATGGATGGAAGCTCAAATGGACCTGCCAGCTGGGTTTGATCCTTAGTAGAAATGAGAGCAAAACATCTGCACAGATAGGCCGTTCAGTCTTTCTGTGCAGAGGCTTCTCACTCTTTTCTTCCATCACAAAGATAGGAATGCCTTGTAAATAGTTATTATTATTACTAGGTGGCCAAGTCCCCCTGGCGCCTTTGATTTTAAGAAGGCCGAGTTAACAGAGGGGATCGGGTTCTGATGCCCACTAAGGGAGTAAGATGCGGTCTACAGATAAACCTAAATTGTGTGTGCTGGTGATTAGGGTTTTTAAGGTCATTTGTGAAATTTTGAAACAAAGAAGATGGGGAAAGGTCTGTCAGGGAATTAGACGCGATGGGATGAGTTTTGAGTGAGGATTTGTGCAGAAGGGAGTAGAAACCAGAGCAACGGGTAAAGCCAATGAGTACAGGGGATGATTCTTAAACGAAAGAAGACTGCAATGGCCGCCACTTTCTCTAGAGCTGGCTGACCTGCTAAACTGAGCGATTGAAGGAGAAGGGCCTCGGTAAGAGAGGTAACCAAGAACCCAATAGTCACTCAGGCTGAGCTCCAGAGAACCTTTGTGGAGTGTCACACACGTGCGCTTAGGGAGCAGCCAAAGGGTCCAAGTGAGTGTGAAATAATAAAAAATAAGGGATTGGAACAAAGCACTAATGCCTTTCTCCATCTTTTAACAGAACAACAGAAGATTAACCATTGTTTTCCACCCAAGTCTCACTTGGTACCATCTTTTCTGGCTCATCATAAAAACACCATTTCCAACCCACCTCTGATGATGTCACTGCCGGCCAGCCATGATGATATCACCTTCCGATCCACCTTTGATGACATCACTTTCCAGTCAGTCATGACAATGTCACATCCGGTCCACCCTTGATGACATTACTTTCCACCCGCCCATGATGATGTCACTTCCGGCCAACATTTGATGACATCACTTTCAGCCAGCCATGATGATGTCACTTCTGGTCCACTGCTGATGATATCTCTTTCTGGCCAGCCACAATAACTTCACTTCTGATCCACCTTTGATGATGTCACTTCCAGTCCACCTCTGATGACATCACTTTCTGGCCAGCCGTGATGATGTCACATCCGGTGCACCCTTGATGACATCACTTTCGTCCAGCCATGATGATGTCACTTTTGGCCCACCTTTGATGACAACACTTTCCAGCCAGCCATGATGATGTCACTTCCGGTCCACCACGGATGACATTACTTTCCAAGCAACCACGATGACGTCACTTCCGGGCAGCCATGATGAGGTCACTTTCAGTCCACCTCTGATGACATCACTTTCTGGCCAGCCATGATGACGTCATGTCCGGTGCACCCTTGATGACATCACTTCCGTCCAGCCATGATGATGTCACTTTTGGCCCACCTTTGATGACAGCACTTTCCAGCCAGCCATGATGATGTCACTTCCGGTCCACCACTGATGACATTACTTTCCAAGCAACCACGATGATGTCACTTCCGGCCAGCCATGATGAGGTCACTTCCAGTCTACCTCTGATGACATCACTTCCAGCCAGCCATGATGACGTCACATCCTGTCTGCCCTCAACTTCCTTCCTGCCGCTATTATTTAAATAGCACCAACTGCCTGTTTTGAATTGTCAAATGTTTTTTTTTCAAATTTTGACCACAGTTCAGTCCTTTATGATTTCTCTGAACGCCGGACATTATATGAGGAAGCTTCCCCAAAATCTTTCTCTTGGTTTTTGCCTTAATTCATTTCTTCACATGAGGCAGGAGAGATGTCCAGAAAGTCAGCCACTATTGTAACACTCCACCAATCTGAGTTTTATGGAAGAATGACATACGAAAGCCCACTTGGAGTTTACGTCAAGGCATCTAATAGACTCTCAGTCCCTGGACCTATGAAACCAAGATGGCACTGTATGGCTTCAATTCTAAACATCACCTCTGAAATAAACCAACAGTGAAACATGGTGGTGGTAGCATCGTGCTGTTGGGGTTGTTTTTCAGTGACACGGCCTGGAAGACTAGACAGGGATGAGGGAAAGCTGAGCAGAGCGAAGTACAGCGAACCTTCTCCTGGACCTGAAACTGAGCCAAAGGTTCATTGACACCAGAATAGCTTAGGGACAACTCTGAGAATGTCCATGGGGGTCGGAATACTTGGGGAAGCCATCCATGCAGGTAGATGGAGAGAGCATGGATGGCAAGGCGCAGACACAGCACTAAGAGGGCACTTCCTACATGTCTCCCAACTGCTGAAGCTCATCTGATTGCTGGCCAGTCTTTGATGTCGAACTCACAGAGCTGGCATGGGGTGATGGCATGCAGATGGCCTCTGACCCTGGGTAAGCAGAGTGAAGGCAAGGCTGGCAGTGTCTATGTGCAGCATCCAAGAGCCAAAGAAGTCCTGTGTAGAAGACACGAGGAGGTGGCAGGTCACCCGTTGAAGGAATCAACGGTCCTCTTCAGGTCTTACAACCAGCAGCGTTCTGCAAAATGCTGAATCTGTTCTTCCATCTCTCACACACCTAGATCTTATAATATTTTATGACATTTTTAATTATTTATGTTGTCAAACAGGAAGCATCCACGAGGGTTTGACAATATCAGAGCATGAGAGGGTACTGTTGGTAACTCCGTCTCCTCTTTTGCCTCCGTGACATACCAGCTGCCAGCCTTTTAATGCCACTTCTTCTTCCCTCAAACCACAATTCCTGCCCCTTCCTCCTTGGATGGAATGAAAGATGGATTAAGCCAGAAACTGGCGTTTAGTTGTGGAACCTGCATTCGAGATAACACTTGGGACTCTTCGATAGTGCATCTTCATATGATTTGCTATCTTGATGACATATATGGTCACTGACTGTCCATTGCTGATTAATTCATTTGGCTTTTCTCTCCATCATTATGCAAGTTCTGAACCACCCGGTGGCGTACACGCTTTATTCCAAGTGTGGCAGCGCTTTCTCTTCACTCCCCACTACAGAGCACAGTACAATAAAGCACAAGAAAGTAAACACAGTCCTTTCTTCTCTCTCTTTTTCAGCCGCCTCCACTCCTTTCCCAGCAGGCTTCGTCCACCTCTTCCCGACTCTGGCTCCCCAAATGGAGTGAGGCGGCTCCTTTTATTGAAGTCCTGGGAGAGTCCCAGGTGGCTCATCAGTATTACTTGGAATCACTCCCAGGTGTGGTGGAAGTCCATTGTAGGGCTCTGCAGCTCCCCCTGGTGGCCCACCCTGGAACACAACAGGACTGTCGCCAACTCCCAGCATGCCCTGCAGGTATCCGTGGTGCCACAGCTGCCCAGGAGGGCAGCCCTCTATCATCCCAAGGAAGGTATTGCCTCACCGATGCCCTCTCCCCCGGTCCTTCCATTCTGTTGCCATCCTGGCCAGGTAGTCGCCAAAGTCTCCCATCCACAAAGGCAAAGAGGGGCGAAAACAGAAATCGCTGTTCAGTTGTGTATTCAAGAGAGCACTTTGACTCCTCTATAGCGCTCATTCACTTGATTTGTGATTATGTATGATATGGCACATGGCTGATGACCTACAATGGCCAGGCATTACATCCCCCTGATCGCTAGGTGGCAGCCCCCCTAGGTTGCTACAGCACCACAGATTCCCACAGGGCACATTGGGAAATGGATCTTGGTGACTCAGCCCTGTTGGGTTCCAGGTGTTGCCACCAGGGGGTGCTGCAAGGACTTCCACCTAACCCGGAAGTGCTACAGGACCCCAGAGTACTCCCAGGTATTGCATAAAAGAAGCCAGCTGGCACTGTTTAGGGGGCCAGAATTCGGTTGGAGAAGATGAAGCTTGCTGGGGGAGGAGTGGAGGAGGAAGGAGAGAGAGAGAGAGAGAGAGAGAGAAGATAAAGTGCTGCACTGTATACTTTGTGCTTCTGGTTACTGTGCTTAGTACTCTGCTGGTGGGAAACAGTTTGGGAAGCGTTTCCCACAGCAAAATAAAAGCCTTGTTTGTTGCAGAGACTTATGCCTTGTGTCTGTCTGTGTCAGGTTTGGGGAGCTGCAGCGTCCTCTGCAGGCCACAATGCTTACTGACTTTTAATTGTGGATGAGTTCTTTTTGCTTTTCTTTCCATCATTATTCCAGGACAAAGATGGAAATGACCATTTAGTTGTCCATTGGAGAGGACACTTTGGTAGCGTTTACGGCTCTTTGCTATCGTTTATTCACTTGATTTGTGATCATGAGGACCTATATTGTCACTAACGGTCAATTGTTGATTAGGTTTTTTTTTAGTTTTTCTTTCTATCATTATATAGGACAGACGGACAAAACTGGAAATCACCGTTCAGGTGTCTATTCCAGTGTGGAATTTGACTCTTCGATAACGCTGATTCACTTGATTTGTTATCATGATGACCTATGGTCATTGACGGTCTGTTGTTGATTCATTCTTTTTGTTTTTCTTTCCAAAATTGACAGTCATCAGGGCGGTGTGGTGGCTCGGAGTCTAGGGATCTGCATTGGTAATCGCAAGGTTGCTGGTTCGAATCCCGTAAATGCCAATAGGGACTCTGCTTTGTTGAGCCCTTAACCTGCAATTACTGAGCGCTTTGAGTAGTGAGAAAATATATAAATGCAAAGAATTATTAGATGAAGCTGGGAGTGCGTGTTCAGTTGTGGAAGCCGCACCCGACTTTTCAATAGCACTTATTACTTTGATTTATGATCTCAACAAACTATGGTCACTAACAGTCAATTGTCGATTAATTCTTTTTCCTTTTCTTTCCATTATTATTCAGGGCAAAGGCAGTCGAAGACGGAAATCGCCATTGAGTTGTGAATTCGAGAGTGCACTTCGACTATCTGCTTGCGCTTATTCACTTGATTTGTGATTGTGGTCACTAATGGTCAATTGTTGATTTATTTTTTTTCTATCTATCATTATACAGGACAGACAGACAAAGCAGGAGTCGCCATTCAGTTGTGTATTCAAACGTGCAATTTGACTCTTCCATAGCGCTTATTCATTTCATTTGTGATCATGAAGACCTATACGGTCACTGACTGGAAATTGTTGATTAATTCTTTTTCTTTTTCTTTCCATCGTTAAACAGCACAAAAATTGAAATTGCAGTTCAGTTGTGGAGTCTACAATCGAGCGTGCACTTTTGCTCCTTGGTAGCGCTTATTCGTTTGATTTTTGATTGCGATGATGTGTGTAGTTACTGATCGTCAATTGTTGATTAATTCATTTTGAATTTCTTTCCATCATTAAACACGGTAAAGACAGACAGAGCTGGAAATGTCCGTTCATTTGTGCACTTGAGAGTTGCGTTTAGTTGCACTATATGGCTTATTCACTTGATTTGAGATTACCACAACCTACAAGGTCACTGGCAGTCAATTGTCGATTAATTCTTTTTCTTTCCATCATTATTCAGGGCAAAATACATTCGAAGATGGAAATCGCCATTGAGTTGTGCATTCGAGAGTGCACTTTGACTCTTTGCTTGCGCTTATTCTCTTGATTTGTGATTTTGATAACCTATATGATCACTGACCGTCAATTGTTGATTAATTCTTTTTGTTTTTCAGGACAGACGGACGAAACTGGCTATTGCCACTCTGTTGTATGTTCATCATTATACAGCACAAAGATGAAAATTGCAGTTCAGTTGTGAAATCTGCACTCGAGCCTTCACTTTAAACTCTTCCGTTGTGCTTATTCGTTTGATTTGTGATCGCGATGATGTGTGTTACTACTGATCGTCAATTGCTGATTAATTCTTTTTCTTTCCGTCATTAAACGGGGTAAAGTCAGACAAAGCTGGAAATGGCCGTTCATTTGTGCATTTGAGAGTGTGTTTTAACTCTTTTCTAATGCTTATTCGCTTGATTTGAGTTTACAACAACTTATAACTTATACAGCACAAAGATGGAAATTGCAGTTCAGTTGTGGAATCTGCACTCGAGCCTTCACTTTAAACTCTTCTGTTGCGCTTATTTGTTTGATTTGTGATCGCCTGTGTAGCTATTGACAGTCATTGTTGATTCATGTTTTTTTTTTTTTTTGTTATTCTTTCCATCATTAAACATGGTAAGCTGGAAATGGCCGTTCATTTGTGCATTTGAGAGTGCGTTTTGACTCTTATCTAATGCTTATTCACTTGATTTGAGATTACCACCACCTATATGGTCAATAACAGTCAATTGTTGATGAATTCTTTTTCTTTTTCAGTCCATCATTATACAGCACAAAGACGGACGGAGTCGGAAATCGCAGTTCAAGGCGCGCAACTCTGACTCCTGCGCTTATTCGTTTGATTTGTGATCGCGATGAACTGTGTAGCTACTGATCGTCAATTGCTGATTCATTCTTTTTTTCTTTCCATCATTAAACTGTATAAAGACAGACAAAATTGGAAATCGCCGTTCATCTGTGCATTTGAGAATGCGATTTGACTCTGCTTGCACATATTCACTTGATTTGTGATATGACACATCTACAATATATGGTCACTGGCTGTCATTTGTTGTTTTTTTCTTTTTCTTTCCATTATTATTCAGGGCAAAGGCACTCGAAGATAGAAATCGCAAATGGGTTGTATATTCGAGAGACTCTTAGCATTTATTCACTTGATTTGAGATTACCACCACCTATATGGTAACTGACTGTCAATTATTGATTAATTCTTTTTTGCTTTTCTTTTCATTTTACAGGACAGACGGACGAAGCCGGCCTTCGCCATCCAGTTGTGCATTCGCGCCTATAATTCGACTCCTTGGTAGCGCTTATTCATTTGTTTTGCGGTCACTCTGTAGCACTTTGGGATTGCTAAAATATAAAGTGCAATATAAATAAAATTTATTATTATTATTATTATGAAGACCTATATGGTCACTGACTGTCAAGTCCCTCCATTCATTATCCAACCCGCTATATCCTAACTACAGGGTCACGGGGTCTGCTGGAGCCAATCCCAGCCAACACAGGGCGCAAGGCAGGAAACAAACCCCAGGCGCGCGCGCACATACATACATACACACACACATACACCAAGCACACGCTGGGGACAATTTAGGATCGCCAATGCACCTAACCTGCATGTCTTTGGACTGTGGGAGAAAACCTACGCAAACACGGGGAGAACATGCATACTCTATCTATCTATCTATCTATCTATCTATCTATCTATCTATCTATCTATCTATCTATCTATCTATCTATCCACGCAGGGGGAAGCGAGCCCACTGCGCACTCTTTTTCTTTTTCTTACCGTCATTTTACAGCATAAAGATGGACGAAGTCAGAAATCACAAATAAAGGTGCTCAAGCCTGCACTTTGACTCTTCTATAGCGCTTATTCGTTTGATTTGTGATCGCGATGATGGGTGTAGCTACTGATTGTCAATTGTTGATTAATTCTTTTTCTTTCCGTCATTAAACGGGGTAAAGTCAGACAAAGCTGGAAATGGCCGTTCATTTGTGCATTTGAAAGTGCGTTTTGACTCTTTGCTATAAGGCATATTCACTTAATTTGAGTTTACAACAACCTATATGGTCAATGACAGTCAATTGTTGTTTAATTGTTTTTATTTTCTTTACATCAGTGAATTTACATTTACAGTGAATTTCCCCTTGGACTTACTGGTGTGTGGGTGTGTTTGTGTGTGTCCTGCGGTGGGTTGGCACCCTGCCCAGGATTGGTTCCTGCCTTGTGCCCTGTGTTGGCTGGGATTGGCTCCAGCAGACCCCCGTGACCCTGTGTTCGGATTCAGCGGGTTGGAAAATGGATGGATGGATGGATTAATAAAGTATCTATCTATCTATCTATCTATCTATCTATCTATCTATCTATCTATCTATCTATCTATCTATCTACATCATTATATGGGGCAAACCCCCGTGGTACCCCAGCCCTCCCTTTGGTGTCTTTCATTTTTCCACAGTACTTAACATATCATTTTGCTCTTATACATTTCACAATCCATTTATTCATTTGCACATTTATTTTCTTAATTCTGTCCGAAACCTTCCACCATATCAGTGAAGTGTAGTTTGTGTGCCCCTTCCCGAAAATGTCGAATACGAGAGGGATGGTTTGCTTTCATTTCACCAATTTCCGTAGCTGCTGCTTCTCTTAATCATCAAACATGTGGTAGTTCTCCCCTGGGTGGTCCGAGTTTGTTCCGGTGGTCCTCGGAGAGCCGCAGTGTCAGCAGGTCTTCTCTTGCTGCTCTTCCTTCCCGATTGATTCACGAGCTCCTTGACGTATTAAATGATCCGATTGCCTGCCCTGACGAGGGCAGGGATCGTTACCTGGAGACTCAGGAAATCTGCAGCCAGTGCCGGCTCTCCTGGGGCCCGCCTGAGTGCCGCTGATGTGGCGGCTCACGACTGGATTCGCTCTGCGGCCCTGGTCGTCTGATTAAACGAGTTGAGTGTGGGCTAAAAATATAAATGAATGCCGATGAACGCGGAAGGTGTTTTTGCTGCATGGGTTGTTTATTCAGTATGCAGATCCGTCCTGAGACTTCCACATTCATTTGCATCTCATTAATTATGGTTATTGGCTGCTGTGTGTGTTCCTTGACAGTTACGATCGGGTGGCAAATGCTTGGAAAAAAAATGTACGCGGAATTGAAATGTCTGCAGGAATCATATGCACAGCAATGCGCAGTCTGCGGCGTTCCCTTCTTATACTTATTAGGCCTCTAGTATTAACAGTGGCATTGGCACCGTTCCTCGGTGACACTTAATTTGCTCCCATTGCCTTAGCTCATGTCGCGCCGACGTACTGTCATGTTGGATTTACTTTACGCAAGGTTTTGCAATTTGTAAGGGTGAATTATCCCATTACAGGTTTAGAGACATGGGTTCGAATGAATGTCCAAATAAAAAAATAAAGATTGGCTGCTGGTCCCTGGCACAGGCTGTGAGCAGTCAGCATGTTCTCCCCGTTTATGTGGAATTTCTCTTCAGGTTTCCACCCACTTTATATCCCAAAGCGCTAGCATTTTTGCAGCCCTAAGCTGTAAATGGCAATGCAGTCAGGACGGGTTTAGGCCTCAGACAGATTCAGCGACCTGAGACATTCTGAGGCCCGTAAGATGACGCCCCTGTTTAGCCGCATCTCTTTTGACTCCGCCCACTTTCCACGCCCCCACCCCCGTGTTAGCGGCACGCTTTTGTGCTAAATGTGCTATTACAGTAATGGTGGAAAACTGAAAGTGCGTGCAAAAAAATATTTATTATAAATAAAAAGATCTTCACCAGGATAAACTGTCGTGCTATATGTAATAACGCCTCTTCGTACTTGCTGCGAAGTCGCGAGCCGTCATCCCCAATGGGTTCGCAAAGCCACTCGGCTAACAGAGAAGGTCTTAGCTGGGTGACTCAAACGACTACTTTATACCTTTTCGTGCTTCTGGGGGCGAGTGCGTCATTCCTCTGGAGCATAAACTCCGCCACAATTAATGCATCGTTAATATAAATATTAAAATTTTGTACACCAGTAATGTAGCTAGGTTGCTGAAGCCCCCTGTGCAGCGCCCTCAGGCCCTAATTTATCCATCCATTTTCCAACCCACTGAATCCGAACACAGGGTCACTGGGGTCTGCTGGAGCCGATCCCAGCCAACACAGGGCACGAACCAATCCCGGTCCTGCCAACCCACCACAGGACCCACACACTAGGGCCAATTTAGAATCGCCAATCCACCTGATCTGCATGTCTTTGGAAGGAAACCCACACAGACACGGGGAGAACATGCAGACTCTACGCAGGGAGGACCCGGGAAGCGAACCCAGGTCCCCCAAGTGCGAGGCAGCAGCGCTACCCACTGCGCCACCGTGATAATAGTAGTTTATTCGCAACTAAATCCTAGGGGCCGGCTGGGCAGTGGCGTCCGTAACCGCGTCACTCGGGAGCGGACTGGATCTCAAAACCGGCCCGGGCATCCGAGTGAGCTGACGAGGCCGACCCACTCGGCCCGTTATTCATTGTAATGAGTACGCGGCTCGCTACTTGCTATGAGCCTATGATATGAACTCTATCTAAACTGTTACCAGACTTAATCTGTACCCTGCTGTTTGGACACAACTTAAAATTTGACGACATGCTTAGAAATAAAACTTAATGAAAATAAAAATGTAGTAACACGGCTTACACGTTATTGGAGTACGCATCAAATGTCAATGTCATGTCCAAGTGCCAGTACCCTAGTAGGCTATTAGCTGCTCATTTACAATGGAATAAATAATAACCGAGGTTATAATGAAAACCTCACATGATTGAAATGTTCCATTAACTTAACGATAAACTATAAATGTTCCGTCCTAATATGAAAAATTAATATCCTGTGCTTTATAACTTTATTTCATCATACTAATAATCGCAGCTGAAAACCACTAATTATCACTCTCGCCGACGACCAGAGAACAATAAAATGCATAATACATAATCTAAACTAATAGTACCGAAAATTTTAAATACTAGATATGAGATCAAATAAATTGCAATAATGTATATGCTAACCGGAATGTCGCGGTATCGAAACAGAAATCGGCAAAAAGGCAGTTTTGACCAAATGTTTCGTTGCAACCTGATGACGTAACACGGTATATTATATTAGGACTATATAATATATTACATTATATCGCAGTACCGGACAGATAATGTTTAGTAGTTTAGAAAATTAATTTTAATGTCAAACAGTAACCAGTACATAAAATTCATTTCATGAAACGGCCGGCCCATGACCAGACCAGAGTCCGCGACCTACCGGGCGTTGCCCAAATGCCCTAATGGCCAGTCCGCCCCTGGCGTCACAATCACATACTGGTGACAAACAAACCGGCTCGCTAAACGAAATTTGTAGTTTGTAACTTTTTAAATTGCTTTATTACAGCCGCTGTAAGTTAGCAAAAATAAAATAAATTGTGGGAGGTGTGGGTATAGTAGTAATACTAGTACATGCATCTATGTAAAATGTGGACCCGCTTACTTTTCCAAGACAACTTTGTGAAGGAAGATGATTAAAATGTAACGTAAGCTAGAAAGTAGAAACTGTTCTGTGCTATAAAATGAAGCAATTTCAATTTGTACCAAATTAAAACGACAGCACCGGCTGACAGGATATTACTACACAATCGACCTGTTTTACACAAGTTCTGAGAAAATGGACATCATAAAGTGGTGACGCTCACAAATCCTCACGGTGGGGACACTAATGCACAGTAAGCCATACTGAGGAACACAATAAAACAGATTACAGATTTGTTAAACTGTTAAAGCTTACAAAAATGGAACTGACTGACAAGTCCATCCATCCATCATCCAACCCGCTATATCCTAACTACAGGGTCAATCCCAGCCAACATAGGGCAGGAAACAAACCCCGGGCAGGGCGCCAGCCCACCACAGGGCACACAAACACCCAACCACACACTAGGGACGATTTAGGATCACCATTGCACCTAACCTGCATGTCTTTGGACTGTGGGAGGAAACCCAAGCAGACACGGGGAGAACATGCAAACTCCACGCAGGGAAGACCCGGGAAGCGAACCCAGGTCTCCTAACTGCGCCACCATGCCACCCTTACAGTAAGTTCTTGGCTTGAATCATCAGATGAATGTAAACACCCCACATCCTGGATAGCCGATATTATTATGAGGTGAGCATCCTGATGTATTTTTTGTGTGGTTGAGGGGAACGGGGGTCTCAACTCCAATAAAGTATCTATCTATCTATCTATCTATCTATCTATCTATCTATCTAACTCCAAAGCACACACGAATCGCATTTTTAAAAAGGTCGAAAACCCATGTACTACACACCAGTTTACCATATGAAGATGGATTTGTTTTATAGTGTTGTACATAAAGCACCAGTGGAAGCGAACCCAGGTCTCCTTACTGCGAGGCAGCAGCTATACAACTGCGCCACCACGCCGCCCGCCTCGAGGAAACAATTAAAAGAATAACGATATTGTACGTCCTCTCTCGGCTTCCGTAGTGAGCCTTTGTTTTATTTTTTGTGCATTTTTTAAAATTGTTTTTTTTGTCTACATGAGTGAGTTCGTTAGTTATTCATTTGTCAATCGTTTCACTTCCTCGCATTCTTGTTTGTATTGTGTGTATAATTGCGTAACTTTATTAGTTAGTTGTACTTAAAAGTATCGAATATGCCTGTATAGCCCACACAACTATTTTGCCCTGCTTCGTCCAGTTAATGTTTAAACGATATCTATATTTTTAACTTAGCACAAAGTACCCTGCATATGCGTTTTTGCTCAGCGTGTCAATGGGCCGGATACGTTTATTCTAAAGTAAAATGTCAGCCAGGCATTATAAAATAACGTAGATGTTACAGTGCTCTGTCATTTTACACATACGGACAGAGTGGTCTTGCACAAAGTACACGAGTTCCGAACTCATTTAATTATTCGTACAACAATATTACAGCATCATACTGTATTGTTAAATTATAGTGTAATACTGTAAATGTACAGGATAAGTGGCTGACAGTATTTTACTGTAAAATTACAAGGACAGACTTTACAGTGTATAGACAAGGGTGCACAGTGATCTGTCAACAACAGTTCAGCTATTGACAGGACGGATTTAAAAACACACGAAATGACAACAATTGAGCGGAAAACACCGGTGAAATGTCGGTGCTATAGCGTTCAACGAGAAGATCGGCAGCAGCGTACAATTCGTAGTCAGCCATCAAGGTAAGAGTTGATGGTAACAACATAGACATAGAATTACTAGACACCGCATGACCGGCAGCATCGTACGTCAACGTCGCCGCCATATTGCGAGTGGCACTGCTGTGGAGTGAAGTAATGGATAAAGATGCCTCACGCATGTGCTGTTTGGGATTGTACAAACCGCTGTACGCTCCAAACCAGATCACAGGGATTACATTTCAAAGGTAAAGCTGAACAATTGTTTTGGTTATATTTGGCCATTAGAAAATCCCGTTTTATAAACTTAACTTTAGCTACGCCAGGCTAAGCTAGCAAAGCTTTTGTGCTCAAGTGAGCCTCCAAACAACGTTTTGGCTAAACGTATTTAGTCACTAACTATGTAGATTGTTTTTAGCTGTTAACATTTCTCAGACTTGGAAGGTTTCCCAAAGAAATCCACCTCAGGAAGCAGTGGGAGGTCAGGTAGCCCTTAGACGGGATTTTGAGAAAAGCCGTCCTGTGATGTGTGCCATGCTAGTTTGGTAACAGATGCTGTACCGGCATCATATGATCAAAGCTACCACTTAATGCTCACATTAAAAAAACAAAGAAGGTCTGATGATTCCTTCTGAGGGTCCAGTCAAGGTGGTCAAAGCAGCTGAGCGTGTTATTTGAATGCTGACATCAGGACAAGCTGTCAGTGTGTCTGTGATCAATCAGTTTGTTCGGGCTGACATTGGTTCAGATGATGTGTTTTATTCTCAAGGAGCACATCGAGGAAACCCAATTTGAAATTGAAAACCGTCATTTTATGCTCATGTCTTTAGTTGTGTCTGTCTTCCACAAACTAAGGCTGCACCATATTGCCAGACTGAATACTCTGAAATTACAAGATCTGAGTGAGCGAGAGGAGTGCAAGTCTGGAAGAGACCAGTGAGGCTGTGGAGAGCTTTAAATGTTAAGAGCGGTATTTAGTATTGTAATCGGTAGTTAACAGGGAGCCAGTGAAGTTGAGAGAGAACAGGTGTAATATGTTCAGTGGATTTAGAACAGCAGGTTATTATCCTGGCAGCAAAATTTTGAAGAAGTTGTAAGCGATGGATACGTTTTTTGTGGGATGCCAGATAGAATAGCATTACAGTAATCTATACGTGAGGTGACTCGGGCATTAACCGATACTTCAGTACTGTGTTGCGTAAGAACAGGACGAAGTCTAGAAATGTTACGGAGATGGAAGAAGGCAGTCTGAGAAATGTTACTTATATGGGATGAATTATTTAATAATTGCCATTATTAGTGTATAAACGGATATAAATAATTGCATTTAAATGATTTGCCAAAATCTGTTGTATGTACAGTAAACGATACTGTTTTAAACGTTATTGTTTTTTCATCAGAAAACCCGGTCACTGCATCTACCTGTATTAGTTTAAATGGCACTTTTGCCACTCGCAGTATGGCGGATGCGCTGATGTATCGTGTCGACTGGGCAACACAGTGAATGTGGCGTCTATCTATTGTAACAGTTTAAGGGTCCCCATGACCCTTTGAACCCTCAGACCAGACATCAGACACCAGATAAAAGTCCAAAATGAATATTTATTATTATAAATAAGTGCACAAAGCACCCTACTCTCCACAATACTCAAACAATAAACAAATAACAATAACCAATCCTCCACTCTCCCAGATGCTTAGCCACCCTGCCTCCCAACTCAGCTCGATGTCTGGGATTTCCCACAGTCCTTTTATAGTCCTTGACCCGGAAGTGTTTCGCCTTCTCTGTCCACGTGACATGGGACACTTCCGGGTCAGATAAAAATCCTTTTTCTTCACCCCGGAAACACATCATTCCTTGCGTCGCTGTGATTAAGACGCACTTCCGGGTTATGGTGCAAATAACAATCCCTGGGCCTCCCTGCAGCGACTCCTGGCGGCCCCCGTGGTATCCAGCAGGGCTGTGCATTAAAAGTCCATTGTCCATAATTCCCTGCTGGCATTCGGGGTACCTCCATGCTGCAAGGAGGGCTCCATCTGGTGGCCTGGGGGTATTGGCCGGGATAAATAGTCGGCCATATCTCACACTATATATGTCTATGGGTAACAAGACATTGAATGTTGAAGCCACTGCATCGAGACTGTGAGTCCGCTGTTTTAGTTAAGTTATTAAATTTTTTTTAAATATATACGGCCCTAAGTGGGCCCCCCAAGCTCGTAGGCCCTTGTACTTTGCACAATCATTGCTACGCCAGTGTCTGTAATAGTACAGTGCTAATGATATGACACAGAGAGGACCACTACAGCACTAATGAACTCCTAAACGTCCGGCGTGTAGTATTGCATATTTTACAATACAATACAATTTATTTTTGTTTAGCCCACAATCACACAAGAAGTGCCACAATGGGCTTTAACAGGCCCTGCCTCTTGACAGCCCAGCCTTGACTCTCTAAGAAGATGAGGAAAAACTCCCCCAAAAAAACCCTGGTAGGGGAAAAAAATGGAAGAATCTTTGGGAAAGGCAGTTCAGAGAGAGACCCCCTTACCAGGTAGGTTGGGCGTGCAGTGGGTGTCAAAAAGAAAAAGGGGGTCAATACAACATAACACACAGAACAGAACAAATCCACAATACAGTATAAAAATTAAAATGTTACAAGTACGGAGCAGAATTTAACAGTAGATCCATCCATTATCCAACCCGCTATATCCTAACTACAGGGTCACGGGGGTCTGCTGGATCCAATCCCAGCCAACACAGGGCACAAGGCAGGAAACAAACTCTGGGCAGGGCGCTAACCCACACACTAGGGACAATTATAGAATCATCAATGCTCCTAACTTGCATGTCTTTGGACTGTGGGAGGAAAGCCACACAGACACGGGGAGAACATGCAAACTCCACGCAGGGAGGACCCGGGAAGCGAACTCAGATCTCCTAACTGTGAGGCAGCAGCGCTACCCACTGCGCCACCATGCCACCCTTAACAGTAGATCCATCCATCCATCCATTTTCCAACCCGCTGAATCCAAACACAGGGTCACGGGGGTCCGCTGGAGCCAATCCCAGCCAACACAGGGCACAAGGCAGGGAACCAATCCCGGGCAGGGGTGCCAACCCACCGCAGGACACACACAAACACACCCACACACCAAGCACACACTAGGGCCAATTTAGAATCTCCAATCCACCTAACCTGCATGTCTTTGGACTGTGGGAGGAAACCGGAGCGCCCGGAGGAAACCCACGCAGACACGGGGAGAACATGCAAACTCCACGCAGGGAGGACCCGGGAAGCGAACTCAGATCTCCTAACTGTGAGGCAGCAGCGCTACCCACTGCGCCACCATGCCACCCTTAACAGTAGATGATATCACATAATAGGATTTGGATTTGTCTGGATTTTGGATTTTGACTGTTTACACAAATTATATGATTTATTCGATTCAGAGTCTATAAGAATATGTGGTGTTAATCGTGGCTGAGGGCAGCATATCATTTATTCTTCTTCGTCTTCTTCCCTAGCATTTCCTATTTTTATATGGGGTCAGCCTTCTGATTACCAGTGTAGATCCTTAGCCACAGAGCATTCAAAAGCCCCCCTCAACATTTCAATAGGATTCAAATCAGGACTCTGACTTGGCCTGTCCCTAACCGTCCTCCATATCTCTCCATATCACCGCTCCGTGGAGTGCAGCGTATAACTAACGTATTAAAAAGTGCAGTCTCACGAATGAGACCTGGCAAACGCAGATATAAAACGTATATTATAAAATACAAAATGTGAAGATTTTTTGTTCAATTTATTTCTAATATATGACACCAAAACAACTGCTTCAGATGCAGAACTGAGAGACCTCGATAGTTTAGAAGTTTAATAAATGCCAAATCCACATTTGATTGCAGGAACTAAAGGGTACTGAAATCGTCCTGAGGGGCGTCAGTTCACCAGCGAAACAGAGGAGGGGCTCCAGACAATTTATGGACCTCATAGTGTCTGAAATGCTTGGATCTGTCCGAGGCCTAAAACTGTCCTGACAGAAGCTGGACCCTTCTCGATCCCTTCTGCCATCCTTCTCTGCAGATCCTCTCAAGCTCTATCAGGCTGCATTGAGATGGTCGGTGGACAGTTCTTCTTTACAGGTCTCTCCAGGGATGTTTGCTGGGAGTCAAGTCCAGGCTGCTGTGGTTGGGCCGCTCAAGGACATTCACAGAGTTAACAAAGCAGTGCACTGGGGCCCCTAACTACACAACCACTCAGCAAGTCACATGGTACATAGATTAGCATGGCGACCCTGGGCAACTGTGCCCATGCCTAAGAGTCGTCCCTAAGCAACTCCTATATTGTCTTTGTTAGAAGATGAGCCTTCAAGCCAATCTGAGGTCCATAGCACTTCATTAAGCATATCTCCTTATCATATTAAGTATGTGAAGTTATGTGAAGATGGACAGGACAAGTGACAGAGGCACAGGACTGCTGCCTACCTCACCGTCATGGGTTTTTCTGATTCACATCCTGTCTGTCCAGAGGACGGCGTCAGACATGGGCGCAGACTTTAGAGCTTAAAATCTGATTGTCTTCACCCCTGGACTGGTCACACGCAATGGAGGACTGATGCACACAATAATGCAGCACTCATTATTATAATGGATTTATGAATATTTTATCCTAGAAGCTTTTTTATGCCTTCAGGATTTCATTCCGTTTACTCCGGGAGACACGAGTTGATATCTGAAGCCAAACAAGAAGTTCACGCCATTACTGACCCTGACAGTAGTAGGCTTAGGAATTCTTGACACAGAATGTGTAGGAACGGCTCAAAGAGAAGATATGGAGGACGGTTAGGGACAGGCCAAGTCAGAGTCCTGATTTGAATCCTATTGAAATGTTGAGGGGGGCTTTGAATTCCTTCCCACCAAAATCTTATAATGGAAGGAACTTTGCATGGAGGATAGGCCCAAAATGTCATAGACTGCTGGGCAGTTATGTAAAACACCACCAAAGGGGGCAACACCAGCTTCAGAGGCCAAGTAGGGGCTTACTTTTTTCCAGAGTAGACCCTTACACTTATTAATATTAGAGTTAAGGTTCATAACCCTAACCCTCATCTGTAGGCCCTGTCTGTTGTTTCAAATATGTAGTTTCCATGGGGTGCACTTACTTTTTCACATGACTGTAGCTCCATGTTCCCCCGGAGTTGGTCCAGTTGTGAACGTCAGCTTCCGGTGAGAGCATCCATTAAGTACCATCAAGCCTGGAAGGGGCGGGGCCTCATGGGGGACAGGAAGTGACCTCAATGGGGTAGGAAAAGAGCTGTGTGGCGTGAAAAGACGAAATGACTAATTAATGTCAGCCAATCAGGTAATTCATCATTAGTCTTTCCTTCAGCAATGCCAGTAATTAATACCACACCAGAGATGCCAAATTAATGTTGGAGATGCGAGGATTTCACCTTCTGCTTATCCAAAGTGCTCCATTTCACTTTCCAGCCGGGAAATTTGGAGAGATTTGTACAGTTTATCAACAAGGTTCATAAATCAGTCTCCATTAAACACTTTCACTGTTTCTGTTGTGGTTCGGCATGGTGATAGTTGTGATGTGAAATTTTGCATACAAGTTGATAAATATTTTCTATGTCTTGTCATACATGGCTGGGGTTCAGACCCGGCTGGGACGCCTGGAAGGCGTATTTGTCCTCCAGGCCACGAGGGGGCAACTGCCCTGGTGTAGAAGAGGCCCACGGAAGGGGAGCACGGAGGCTCAAGACCGTTGGGGTCTCTGGTCACCGCCAGGGGGCGCCCCGAGCCTCATGGAGCCTGGGACTTATTTACTTCCGCCACACAAATGGAGGATGATCCTTCCAGGGTCACCCGGAGTGCTTCCGGGTGCTCTCCTGATGCTTCCGCCACACCAGGACATGACATCATGGAGAGCAGCTGGAGCTCATCCGGGTGAGGATAAGAGGGGCCGCCTCCCTCCAATCAATGAGCTGGAGTTGGGAGCAGGAGCAGGACGAAGCTCCTGGAGAGAGTGTACAGGTGGCCCAGGGACAAGAAGAGAGAAGGCCCAGGAGAAGGGAGGCTGGGGCTAGAGGCACTGTGGAGTTGTACGGGACTGACTTGCGTGTTGTGGAAAGAAAATAAAAGGTATTTTGATAAAGATGTGGTCTCCGACTGGTGGTGTCCAGGCAATTATCACAGTCTTTATTTGTAATTTAGGCAAAGCAAATGTAATTTTAGTGTTACATTAGTGAGAAGCATTCATGTTTACAGAGGACTGAGTCTCTTTGAATTTTGTGGCAGGATTTGGAGGACGTGCCTGAAACAAGTTTGGCTAATGTTTCTCTGAAGTCTCTCAACTCCCACACAAAGCCAGGCTGCCTACCTGCCCAGCTTTACCTTAACACATGGATTGGAGGGCAGGTGTGAAGATGTTCTGTCCCCCCATTGGTCTGAAGTATGGCTGTTTGGAACTGGCTTGTATCAGAAGTCTTTAAGTACCACAACATCCTATTGGCTCTAGGGGTTGGACAGAACATCTGTAAATTTACTCACTCCCTCACTCTCTCTCTCTCTTACTAACATGTGATGAAGGAGCATCTCTTACCAAACTGATGAAGACCATCACACCATGAACTGAAAAAGACAACACAATGAACAGCACAGCTCGGCAGCCATATTGAGACAGGCATGCGGCCTGTTCTGAAGAACGCTGACCACAAATGAGGACTTAACTGGAGACATTTTAAGTAACTAACAAGTCTGAGTGCTGCCTGAAACTACACATCAGGTTGTATGGTTGCCAATATTCAAATGTACTTTGCATATTGTTACTATTTATGAATATTATCAATAATACATTGTTTAAATTGTAACTTAACTCCTGCTTGTTTTTTACTACACCTAATTGCCTGAGGTTATAAATGTAGAAGGGAAGGTGGGGAGTTATATGGTACAATACCTTATAAACAGTGGTAAGTCTGTGAGATTAGAGGCATTCTGACAAAGGCTACATACAGTGCATCCAGAAAGTATTCCCAGCGCATCACTGTTTCCACATTTTCTTATGTTACAGCCTTATTCCAAAATGGATTTAATTCATTTTTTTCCTCAGAATTCTACACACAACACCCCATAATGACAACATGAAAAAAGTTTACTTGAGAGTTTTGCAAATTTATTAAAAATAAAAAAATTGAGAAAGCACATGTACATAAGTATTCACAGCCTTTGCCGTGAAGCTCCAAATTGAGCTCAAGTGCCTCCTGTTTCCCCTGATCATCCTTGAGATGTTTCTACAGCTTCATTGGAGTCCACCTGTGGTAAATTCAGTTGACTGGACATGATTTGGAAAGGCACACACCTGTCTATAGAAGGTCCCACAGTTGACAGTTCATGTCAGAGCACAAACCAAGCATGAAGTCAAAGGAATTGTCTGTAGACCTCCGAGACAGGATTGTCTGCAGGCACAAATCTGGGGAAGGTTACAGAAAAATGTCTGCTGCTTTGAAGGTCCCAATGAGCACAGTGGCCTCCATCATCTGTAAGTGGAAGAAGTTTGAAACCACCAGGACTCTTCTTAGAGCTGGCCGGCCATCTAAACTGAGCGATCGGGGGAGAAGAGCCTTAGTCAGGGAGGTGACCAAGAACCCGATGGTCACTCTGTCAGAGCTCCAGCGGTCCTCTGTGGAGAGAGGAGAACCTTCCAGAAGGACAACCATCTCTGCAGCAATCCACCAATCAGGCCTGTATGGTAGAGTGGCCAGACGGAAGCCACTCCTTAGTAAAAGGCACATGGCAGCCCGCCTGGAGTTTGCCACAAGGCACCTGAAGGACTCTCAGACCATGAGAAAGAAAATTCTCTGGTCTGATGAGACAAAGATTGAACTCTTTGGTGTGAATGCCAGGCGTCACGTTTGGAGGAAACCAGGCACCGCTCATCACCAGGCCAATACCATCCCTACAGTGAAGCATGGTGGTGGCAGCATCATGCTGTGGGGAACTGGGAGACTAGTCAGGATAAAGGGAAAGATGACTGCAGCAATGTACAGAGACATCCTGGATGAAAACCTGCTCCAGAGCGCTCTTGATCTCAGACTGGGGCGACGGTTCATCTTTCAGCAGGACAACGACCCTAAGCACACAGCCAAGATATCAAAGGAGTGTCTTCAGGACAACTCTGTGAATGTCCTTGAGTGGCCCAGCCAGAGCCCAGACTTGAATCTGATTGAACATCTCTGGAGAGATCTTAAAATGGCTGTGCACCGACGCTTCCCATCCAACCTGATGGAGCTTGAGAGGTGCTGCAAAGAGGAATGGGCGAAACTGGCCAAGGATAGGTGTGCCAAGCTTGTGGCATCATAGTCAAAAAGACTTGAGGCTGTAATTGCTGCCAAAGGGGCATCAACAAAGTATTGAGCAAAGGCTGTGAATACTTATAGACATGGGATTGCTCAGTTTTTTTATTTTTAATACATTTTCAAAAACCTCAAGTAAACTTTTTTCACGTTGTTATTATGGGGTGTTGTGTGTAGAATTCTGAGGAAAAAAATGAATTTAATCCATTTTGGAATAAGGCTGTAACATAACAAAATGTGGAAAAAGTGATGCGCTGTGAATACTTTCTGGATGCACTGTACATTTGCATACATAGAAGACAATGGTGGAATATGAATTGAAGACTTCAGGGAGTGCTGACAGGAGGTCTCTGAGGTGTCCCAATTCAGACTTTGGCTCTGGGCTCCAAGCCAGTGGGTTAAAATGAGAGACCTGAGAGCAAAGGACGCAGAATAATAAAAAGGAATGCTGGTGCCCACCCAGGGTCTTCGAGCTGGATTACCTCACCCTGAAAATGCCAGCCTGAAAATAGCAGAGATGAGCACCGGCGGTGAGTCACTGTGACGGAGTGACGTGAGAAGATCCAAGGGGATCATTAAGATGAAACGATTCACGCGTCTCCATTCTGATGATCCAGCGGCGCTTACTGGCATTTTTGACTTAAGAGTTTTTTTTTTTGGGAAACTTCACTTTCTTGTCATGTTTTGGAAATAAGGTTAGAAGAAGAAAGCAAAGGATGATGAAAATAGGGTTGGAAAAATAAATAAGTGTAAGGCGGCCTAATTCGGAGAGTTCATGTGATGATTTACTTCATGAGGTAGAAGCACATGATGAACAAGAATAGTTGGGTCAAATATTTCAAATTTAAAAATGTGTGCTTTAATTTAGGACCCCCCCCCCCCCCCACCTGTCATTCAGAACTCAGGCCCCCTGCATGCTTCTATGTGATTTGTCCAATTCATCAGTTATCCATGAATCAAGCCTCTCACTCCAAGGGGGACCTTCCAATGAACTGTAGATCGATCGGCAATGAATCGCGTCAAGAGAAGTCACCCCCAGTCTACATGGTTTTAATAAATACGTTTATAATAACTGTGCCAACTTTTTTGAAGTACCTGTGATGAATTGGCACCCTGTCCAGGGTTTGTTCCTGCTTTCCCCCTATGCTGGCTGGGATAGGCCCCATCCCCACCTCCATGACCCTGGCCTGGACTAAGCAGGTGAAAAAATTACATATTTGAAAAATTAAAGTGTGCACTTCAACTGAAATGTCTAAAGCCTAAATATTCTCAATAGCAATAAAACTTTGCAATTTTTCACCCTCTGATGGGTGTCCATAGAGGACAACACCCAAAATAAATGTTTAAAATCAAAACTAACCTCATATTCATACTCGTTGACCTCAAAATAATCTACAACAATACCTCTTATGCTTATGTTTGAAAGTCGTCATTTGTAATCTTCCTGGAGTGACTCTTAGAGGGCTAAGACCACCAGTAAAGCGTCCCAAATCAAAAATATGATCATATTCTTGATCAACAACTTTGAAATAGCCTAAAATAACACTCCTTACGCCTATACTACTGACCCCCTTTTTTCAAAGTTTTGTGAACAGGATTTACCTTGGCCCCTCATATCCCATTACGGGGGGGGGTCCGGTGATGTGGCCTGCACAACTTCAAGTCCTTCTGGTAATTTTTGCTGATGACGCCTGTTGTTTTACTCTTTATCATAAGGGTGTCATTTCCTGCACAAAATATGGCCCAAAACAGGCCTACAAATGAGGATATTTCAGGTTAAAACTTGGGGGACCCCCGAAAAGCCAGACATTTGGGATGATCAGACATCAAGTTGAGTTAAACGGTATATCATATTTGGGGGTTTTCACGTACTGGAGAATAAGGAGGTGCCAACCAAAAAAATTTTAAAAACTTGCTTAGCCCACTTAGTCCTGGACAGGGTCTTGAGCAGCAATGAGCGGACCCTGTGGAGTTCACTTTACTGAGAGTTCAGCAGAAACACGGAAATGTTTTGGATTTTGGAGAAATGAATTGAAGTGGGAAAGGAGTGGCACAGTATACAGAAGCGATTATTCTGGCCAAAAACGTTTCCTGAGCTGTGCTAACCACTACACCACCATGCCTCAAACAAGAAAAGATGCAGACTGAATGATAACCACAAACTAAATACAATAAATGGCCACAAATACATTTATATATATATATATATATATATATATATATATATATATATATATATATATATATATATATATATATATATATATATATATATATATATATAGTAATAAATGAAACAAACGAGACAGATTGAGAGTTAGGGAGCCTAACCATATATTGGCCGTAGGATCCAGTCGTTGACAACAAGGTCAAAATTCAATGAAAAAATCATAACTCATTTGATAAGAAAATATGGTGTCCCGCAGCTTTTATAGGGAAAATCAATGACAGGAGGAAACTGAAACAATGGATGTGACGAGGATTGAGGGAGGATGGCGATGACGTCAGAAACAGCGGACGGAACTGAAGTCATTGGGACGGGCCCGGAAGTGAGGTGATTCCATGGAGCCGGAAGGAAACCATCTTCATCATGGAGGAGGTGGTGGAGATCAGAGCGTTAGTTGATGTATGGGCTTTTTATTTTCCTGTAGATGCAAAGAAGAGAAGAGTATTAATAGCTGTCCCCTAATCTCATGTGTGTGACAGTATATACAGTACATACAGCAGTGTGCATGAGAGACAGTTTAACGGCTTTGGTGAATCTACTTCTCCACCGCTCCAGGGGGTGGCGCTGTGTCAGCACGTTCTCTCTTTTCCTCCCTCTGCAGGCCAGAAGATCGCCAGCTTTCATGAAATGGACAACTCTGGAGTCCATCCAACTGGACCTGTCTTTTCTTGCCTGGGCACCATATGACCAGAAGATCTGCCATCTTGGGCAGGCACAACAGGACTCCAACCTGAGAAGACCTGATTTTGGCATTTTCATTTTTTTGCATTTTTCATTTTTTTGGCTTTATTTGAAAAAAAATATACACTATATATAGTACTACAGTGATCCCTTGCTATATCGTGCTTCGTCTTTCGCGGCTTCACTCCATCGCGGATTTTAAATGTAAGCATATGTGAATATATATTGTGGATTTTTCACTGCTTCGCGGATGTCTGCGGTCTACAGTACGTGTGATTCCTCAGTTGATTTGCCCATTTGAATTCAAACAAGGGACGTATTTGAATTGAAACAAGGGACTCTATTGGTGGATGGCTGAGAAGCTACCCAATCAGAGCATGCGGTTAAGTTCCTGTGTGCTGCTGATTGGCTCAGCGACGGAGTGCTGCATTAACCAGGAAGTACTAATCTCACTCATTCAGCAGTAACGTGCACAAGCGCCAACAGAAGATGCAAATGATTGCAGAAAAGGTAAAAGTTTTGGATATGTTGAAGGAAGGAAACAGCTACACCGCTGCAGGACACCATTACAGCATAAATGAGTCCACGATTCTTTTTATTTAAAAAGGAGGAAAAGCATATAAGATCTACGGCCGCAGTGTCTTTTAACCAGGGCGCACAATGAGTTGCAAGTGGACGTGATAAGGCAGTAGTCTGGATGGAATCTGCTTTAGGGATTTGGATTGAAGAGTGATGGAAGAAGAACAACGGCGGTGCTAAACAGTCGCCTGAAGAGGCTCCTTTAGAAGAGCTGTAACGCTCTCCTTTGTTGTGCAGTAAAATTAAACTCATCGTTATTGGACAAGTCGTCGTGTCACTGTTGGTGAGTAACCATAATTAATTATTTACGTACAGTACTTATTACATGTACATAGTTTAGTGTCACTGTACACACATTTTATTGTATACAATTTTTCTTGCATTGTACGTATTTATTGCTGGTGGCCTGTCTGTTGTAATGGCTGTAACATATGTGATATTGGAGACGCTCGATATCTTTAAAATAATATTTAGGTTTTACTGTATGTAAACTGTGTTTACATACATAATTTAAAACGAATCCTACCTAATATCTAAGAGAATACAAAGGGTTTATGCTGTATAATTGTGCGGGAAATGTTTATAATAGAGTGGGAGAGTTTATAAGGGCTTAAAATATATAAAAATAACCACATGAACATATGGTTTCTACTTCGCGGATTTTCTTATTTCGCGGGTGGCTCTGGAACGCAACCCCCGCGATGGAGGAGGGATTACTGTATATATATATATATATATATATATATATATATATATATATATATATATATATATATATATATATATATATATATACTGTATATATGGAGACTGGGACTTGCATTACCCTCAAATGAAGAATTCCCAGTAAACGGGGGTCATAAGCCCACACTAATTTCGTCTCGGCCCGTCACTACTACCGGCTGGATGTTTCAGTGCGGTCCTCAGATCAGCCCTGCCGCAGTCACTCGTGCCCTCAGGCGTGGCACCAACAAGACGATCAAACTTGACTACCAAGAGGAAGTAAACACTGCAACATTTCTGGCACCACCACTTGAAGTATTCTTTATATTAGACCCTTGTCAAAAGAGATGGTTAAAGCCCTAAGAAAACTCTCAGAAAACGCATTAATTATGTCGATTAAAGACTAATTAAATTAAACACAACAATGCAAATCAATTAAACAATAATTACAATACTCTAGAGAAGGCAACTCTTAAAGTAAACAAAGGAAACCAAAGGCAAAACGGGGAAAGTTAATTAAGGACAAAAACTAACAATGGACCAAAATGGAACTAAAAGAAATGCAAATATCTTTGAAGAGGCAATTAAAACAAACTCTAATCCCACTAAGCCAAAACTGAAATCCTAACAGCAAACCTTAAGGCACAAAGAGAAGTCGAAGCCAGACATTGCTGAAACAAAACTAAAAGGATCAAAACTGCTATCTACACAAATGCTCACTCTCAGGACGCAAAATTAACATCAGCAGTTTAAAAAGATAAAATCAAAGAAAATCAAAAACAAAAGTTAGGGTTTGATACCAAACATGAAGAGGTCAGTGCTGAAGGGGTGATGAGGGGCAAGTCATGAGAGGAGGGCAATGGCAGAGAGAAAGTCACCACTTCATGCCACCCGTAATGTAGTGCAAAACCACAGGTGGCTGCTTACCTAGCGGTGATTGGAGGGCCCGTCACCTTTGGTTCAATTTTAGAGGGAATAGAAAAAAAAACAAGTACAAAATTGAAAGAAATAGGAAGAGAATAAAACTTTAAAAACTCCGCGTATCACTGTTTAACTACTGGTGAATGGAGGGCCCATCCCCTTTGGTTCAATTTTAGAGGGAAAGGAAGAAAAGAAGTAAAAAAAAATTAAAGAAACTGCTAGAGGAAAAAAAAAATAAACTCACAGTATCTGCTGTGAAATGATGCAGACAACACAGCAAAAAGGTTTGGGGCAGCCACCCCGTATACTTGAGAGTTTGCTGTGAAAAAAGCAAAGAGTTGATCAAATGGTCTTGACAGTAATTAGTCCAAAACAGAACTGATGAGACAGACACAATATAGCGGTTTTAAAGCCAGTAAGGGGAAATGATGTCATCAGGGCAGGACCCAGAAGTGACGTCATCGGGCTAAGGCAGAATTTCCCGGGGTTGGTCTGCCACCCCCTGGTCTGGCATGGAATTACCCTGTCTTGAGCCCTTTAGCTGCCTCCTATGTGTACGTGCATGACACTGCTTAATTAATGGTGATTGGAGGACCCGTCCCCTTTGGTTTAATTTTAGAGGAAAATGAAGAAAAACAAGTAAAAAAATAAATAAATAAAGAACCAGCAAGAGGACAAATTTTAAAAACCGCAGAGTACCTCTGCTGAACTAGTAGTGAATGGAGGGCCCATCCCCTTTGGTTCAATTTTAGAAGGAAAAGAAGAAAACAAGTGAAAAAAAAAATTAAAGAAACTGAAAAAGGAAAAAAAAAAAACTCTACTGGTGGTTGGAGGACCTGGCAACTTTTTTTCAATTTTAGAGGAAAAAGAAGAAAAAAAAAACAAGTAAAAAAATCAAAGAAACAAATTAGGAAAAAATAAAAACAAACAGAGAATCTGCTTAAATAGAGGTGATTGGCGGGCCCGTCCCCTTTGGTTCAATTTTAGAAAGAAAAGAACAAAAACAATTAAAAAATGTAAGGAAACAGCAAGAGGGAAAAAATCACCTTACATAACACCAAACCTTTAATATCTCAGTTTATTTATTCATTTAAAATAAGGAGCAAAATTTGAAATACAGGAACCGCTAACATTGAGCATTAGTTTCATTACTTGTGGCATTCGTAATGTATATTCGTGTTTAAGTTCTCCCGCGGATAAGTCGGGACTTGATTTTACTGTATAATTTCTGGTATTCGGCCGTATAAGTCGAATGTGTTGTAGAAAAGGCACTATATAGGTGCCTGACCTGGCACAGAAGGACACAGAGGCACGTATAAACACACAAGGACTTTTTATTTTCTTCGTCTTCCCCGTGACCCACAGGCAATACACAGTCCCAAAAGCACAATCCCAATCACAGCAACAACACACTCTTCTCTCCCACCACTCCTCTGCAAGCTTCGTCTCCTTCCTCCCAACTCTGGCTCTCTGAGTGGTGATGGCTGGCCCTTTTTTATATCCCACCCAGAAGCGTTCCAGGTGCTTGATCACCTGGTCCTAATTGCTTTTCCGGGTGGGGCTGAAGATTCGACCAGCCGGGCTGCAGACTCCATGCAGCTCCCCCTAGCGGCCATCCGAGCCCCCAACCAGGCTGTGGAGGACTCCATCTCCCATGGAGCCATGCGCCAGGTTGGGGAATCACCGTCCGCCAGGAAGACTGCCACCAAGCGTCCCGGGGAAGGTATTGAGCTGCCCATGGTGGCTCCCCCGGAACAGATGCAGCAGGGGCGTCCCTGCCGGGCATGGGACCCGGCTGTCCTTCACAGTGGAAAACTAACGCTATTGGTCCAAGAGATTATGATATGCTAACACCCGCCCACCTGTTTGCACTGTTTTGTGTTTTTCGTATCTCACACCCTCATAAACCTTTATCATAAGAGCATCCCTTATCTATGATGGAGCGCTTCATCAGAAGAAAATATGAAGCTGGTTTTAAATTAAAAGTCATTGAAGTGGCAAAAGAAATTGGAAACTGCGATGCTGCAACTAAATTTGATGCGTTTGAGAAACTGGTACGAGATTGGAGGAGGCAAGAAGATGTAAAAAAACAAAATTTAAAAAAAAAAAATTTTTGAACGGGCGTACCAGTCGGGGTCTGATTTTATGATTGATTTTTCGGGTTTCAAGACCCGACTTATACGTGAGTATATACGGTATGTAGGTTCAACCTTGCATAAGAGTTGTACAGGATATGTACGAGGGAAGTGTGACCGTGGTGAGGTCTACGGTAGGAGTGACGGAGGTGGGATTACATCAGGGATCGGCTCTGAGCCCTTTCTTATTTGCAATGGTGATGGACAGGCAGACAGACGAGATTAGACAGCAGTCCCCGTGGACTGTGATGTTTGCTGATGACATTGTGATCTGTAGCGAGAGTAGGGAGCAGGTTGAGGAGACCCTGGAGAGGTGGAGATCTGCTCTAGAGAGGAGAGGAATGAAGGTCAGTATGAACAAGACAGAATACATGTGTGTGAATGAGAGGGAGGTCAGTGGAATGGTGAGGATGATTCGAGTGGAGTTGGCGAAGGTGGATGAGTTTAAATACTTGGGATCAACAGTACAGAGTAATGGGGATTGTGGAAGAGAGGTGAAGAAGAGAGTGCAGGCAGGTTGGAATGGGAGGAGAAGAGTGTCAGGAGTGAGTTGTGACAGACGGGTATCAGCAAGAGTGAAAGGGAAGGTCTACAGGACGGTAGTGAGACCAGCTTTGTTATATGGGCTGGAGATGGTGGCACAGGAGACAGAGCTGGAGGTGGCAGAGTTAAAGATGCTAAGATTTGCATTGAGTGTGACGAGAATGGACAGGATTAGAAATGAGGACATTAGAAGATCAGCTCAGGTTGGACGGTTGGGAGACAAAGTCAGAGAGGTGAGATGGCGTTGGTTTGGACATGTGCAGAAGAGAGATGCTGAGTATAATGAGAGATGGGTGCTAAGGATAGAGCTGCCAGGTAAGGGGAGAAGAGGAAGGCCTAAGAGAAGGTTTATGGATGTGGTGATAGAGGACATGCAGGTGATGGGGGTGACAGAACAAGATGACGAGGACAAAAAGATATGGAAGAAGATGATCCGCTGTGGCAAACACTAACGGGAGCAGCCGAAAGAAGAAGAAGAAGGTTCAACCTTGCACTGAAAATATCTGTTAATGGAATATCTGCAAAAATACATAATGCTTTATTATTTATTTTACAAAAGAACATTTCAGACTGACCTAATAAAGTGATGGTGGAACAATTTTACTCGACTTTATGTCACAAAACAAAAATAATTGAAGCTAACCACAGTCATGTACAGTTGGGTTGATCTTATGTTTTAAACATTCTACAGACTGTCATACCTCTTAGAGATGCAAAGGGCGTAATGATGGTATGAAAACCCACCACTTTCTGACAACAGATCCCTGAGGTGAGACGTTCCGTCCTTGCTGAGGGATCACTTAGGGTGTCACCACCACCCTCCTAGCTGTTTTACTCCATAAGACCACACGGCTGGCACAAATACTAAGGAAGCTGGCAACTACAAGCTGAGTGTGAAGATGCAACTCCCTTCACCACAATGCAGGTGTATATGAGCCCTTATCAGCTTCCTGTAGGACAGTTTACAGTTCCTCCCAGAGGTGTCCTAATGAGTATAATTAACTGTGCCCTGGTATTATAAATACAATTTTGAGAAATGCCACGTACCTGCATCCTTTCCGGTGCTCATGAAGGAGTGTAGGACAATGTCAGCGGTCACCGGGTGACGCGTCTTGGCAGGATTTTAAATAGCATTGGTGGTGTCTCTCCTCGATGGGCTCACTTGCTTGCTGCCGAGGATTTTCGAGGCAACAAGATAGGGCACGGCAATAAATCCTTAAAGACTGAATTTGCTTTTAAATTTTTGGGTTTTTTTTTGTGTTGCTTTTGTTGTCAGCTGAGGAGGCGCAGTTGAGGAAGCCCTGTGTGGGTGTCGGGAAGCGTATGTGAGCAAGAACTAGCGCCATCTGATGAACAGGGGAGCAGGCATGTGCAGATAACTCCCTGGTTGAAAGGGGCACGAGATGCATGACAGGGGAATGGGTGTCCGGGACCCTTGTCAGCTGATTGCTAGGTGAACTTATAAAAGCCTATTGGGAAAGTAAAAACGAAGGATAAGCTGGGTGAAGGCAGGGACGTCCGGGGTTGCTGGTGACCAGGAGTCTGTTAATAATAGAAATTTGTAGGGAGTGAAGCACCCTGATGGAACAACAATTGGAAGGGTGCAATTTTCAGTCATTTTTTTTTTTTGTTTTGTTACTTGAGATATTTTTTGGTGCATTCTATAAGCTATTGGATTTATTTATTTTTTTTCCTTTTGCCTGTTTGCTACACACAATTTTTTGGGACTGTTTCAGCCATTTGTTGCGCAATAAATTGCACCTTTTGTCAAATTATACTTCTGGGTCTGTATCTCTTGCTGTCCCACTGACCTCGGTCCCTGTATCAAGGTCTTGTAGACTGCCAGTTTTATCTGTTAAGGACCCAAGGACCTGACGCTGAGGTTTCTTCTGCCCAGTTAAATGACCTGCGGCCAACTGACACAAACCATTTTTCACATGTGCATGTGGACCACCCAAACGAAATGATCACAAACAGTTGTGACACTATGGGGGTGTCAGGGGGGATGACACCATGAGACCAAAACGAAATCCCCAAGGAGAGCTCGATGAAACGATCAAATGAAATAAATCACCACTGATGTCACCCTTCACCGTTTAATGCAATGGTTGAGTCCCCGCATGCCACTAATATGTGGATTAGCATGCTGCATGAAAAGGCCGGGTGTCCATGCGCTGCTTTAATAATAATAATACTTTATATTTATATAGTGCTTTTCTCACTACGCAAAGCGCTCTCCACACAGGGAGGACCCGGGAAGTGAACCCACAATCCCCTTACTGCAAAGCAGCAGCACTACCACTGCACCACCTGTGAGGATTGGGTTAAAGTATGATCAGCTCTTTGTTAAGGAGCTAATTCACCCAGGGGCTTGTGGGGGGTCTTAATCCAGTCTTGGTTAATGCACTATAGTGAAGTCACTAATTGGAAAAGTGCAAATAATTATTGACTTGTCCTCGTAATTTATTTATTTATTATTTTCTTTTAATTTCATCTCATGTATCTGCACTAGAGGGTAGTTCAGATGCAAGATGCACCCACCCCAAAAACCCTGACTGGATAGGACTGAGTTCAGGAAAAGGCAGACACTATATGTGCAAGCTAGGGTGGTCGACGAAGCCGTCAAGGTTTTTGAGGGGGGTGGCATTTTGCAAAGTAAAACAGACGTGGGTAGCTTCAGGAGATGTTTGTGTCTCTCTGCCACTCTGCCATCCCTCACGTGTGAATCTCCAAGGGGGACCCCCCCACCACCATTCAACTATTCAGGCTAATATCTGTGTGCAGGGGAGACCGCTCTGTGGTCCGTAATGTCTTCAAGACCCTGTGGTTTGGCTGTTTTCACTTTTGGCTGGGGCAGCAAGAAAACTAGAGCCAGGCCTGGTGGGCACAGTGGTTACTGATCTGTTGTAGTCAAGTGAAGGGCGGAATGGCAGAGTAGTGGTCAGCTGCCTAGTCCTCGCTTCGTGATCACATTCTTTATATGCCGTTTGCTGGTTCTCCTCATGGGGGTTCCTACTGGTATTCCAGTTTTTCACCTACATCTCTCTATATAGATAGATAGATAGATAGATAGATAGATAGATAGATAGATAGATAGATAGATAGATAGATAGATAGATAGATAGATAGATAGATAGATAGATAGATAGATAGATAGATAGATAGATAGATAGACATGAAAGGAACTATATAATAGATATAGCTAAACCAAATATCATATATATGAGACATATGCATTGGGTTTTTCATTCCAACAGATGGTGCATCACAAACATTAACTCTGCTTTTATGAATCCCACTCAAAAGATAGATAGATAGATAGATAGATAGATAGATAGATAGATAGATAGATAGATAGATAGATAGATAGATAGATAGATAGATAGATAGATAGATAGATAGATAGATAGATAGATACTTTATTAATCCCAAGGGGAAATTCCCATACTCCAACAGCAGCATACTAATAAAAAAACAATATTAAATTAAAGAGTGATAACAATGCAGGTATACAGACAGACAATAACTTTGTATAATGTTAACGTTTACTCCCTCTGGTGGAATTGAAGAGTCGCATAGTTTGGGGGAGGAACGATCTCCTCAGTCTGTCAGTGGAGCAGGACGGTGACAGCAGTCTGTCGCTGAAGCTGCTCCTCTGTCTGGAGATGATCCTGTTCAGTGGATTCTCCATGATTGACAGGAGTCTGCTCAGCGCCCGTCACTCTGCCACGGATGTCAAACTGTCCAGCTCCGTGCCTACAATAGAGCCTGCCTTCCTCACCAGTTTGTCCAGGCGTGAGGCGTCCCTCTTCTTTATGCTGCCTCCCCAGCACACCACTGCGTAGAAGAGGGCGCTCGCCACAACCGTCTGATAGAACATCTGCAGCATCTTATTGCAGATGTTAAAGGACGACAACTCCTGTCTGTCAACTTTTCACGAGAGAACACTTAATGGATTTAGATTGCGTTTTCTTTGTAGAATTTGCTTGAATATTCCAGTTGATTTTGTGACTTCTCTCATCACACTAAGTATCACAGTTCGCTTGCAGTACCAATTTATTTGGGCGAATCCGAGAGAGATGCAGCAGGCTGAGGGGCAGGGCCCTCCTCATTCACGCGCCAGCTTCGGGGCGTAACCTTAACTCCGCTTAGCTAGCGAGCGTGAGAACTACTTAACGGATTTAGATTGGGTTTTTTCTAGAATTTGCTGGAACATTCCGGATGATTTTGTGACTTCTCTCATTGCACTCAAAATCATAGTTTGCTTGTAGGAGCGATATATTCACGCTAATCCGAGACAGAGACTGCAGGCTGAGGGGAGGGGGAAGCGTGACTTCAGGAGTGGGGAGCTGGGCAGGCCTTCCTCATTCACGTGACTGCCTCGGGGCGTTCCTTACTTCCGCTTAGCAAGCGAACGAAAGAGCTACTTAACGGATTTAGGTCAGGTATTTTTCTAGAATTGACTTGAATATTCCAGATGACTTTGCGACTTCTCTCACCGCGCTAAGTATCGTAGTTCGCTTCCGGTACCGATTTATTCACGTGAATCCGAGAGACATGCAGTGGGCCAAGGGGAGGGGGGTGGGGCCCTCCTCACTCATGTGCCAGTCTCGGGGGTGTACCATATCTCCCCTTAGAAAGTGAATGAGAGAACTACTTAACAAATTTAGATTGGGTTTTTTTCTAGAATTTGCTTGAACATTCCGGTTGATGGGCAGCACGGTGGCACAGTGGTAGCGCTGCTGCCTCGCAGTTAGGAGACCTGAGTTCGCTTCCCGGGTCCACCCTACATGGAGTTTGCATGTTCTCCCCGTGTCTGCGTGGGTTTCCTCCCACAGTCCAAAGACATGCAGTTTAGGTGGATTGGCGATTCTAAATTGTCCCTAGTTTGTGTGTGCCCTGCGGTGGGTTGGCACCCTGCCTAGGATTGGTTCCTGCCTTGTGCCCAATGTTGGCTGGAATTGGCTCCAGCAGACCCCCCTGACCCTGTGTTCGGATTCAGTGGGTTGGAAAATGGATGGATTCCGGTTGATTTTGTGACTTCTCTCATCACGCTAAGTATCACAGTTCGCTTGCAGTACCAATTTATTTGGGCGAATCTGAGAGAGATGCAGCGGGCCAACGGACGGGGTCCTCGTCATTCACGTGCCAGCTTCGGGGCGTAACCTTAACTCCGCTTAGCTAGTGAACGAGATATATATCAAGCGAATGAGAGAACAACTTAACGGATTTAGAAAACTGATTTTTTCTAGAATTTGCTGGAACATTCCAGATGATTTTGTGACTTCTCTCATTATGCTAAAAATCTCATTATGCAGAGGGGAGGGGGAAGCGTGACATCAGGAGTGGGGAGCCGGGCAGGGCCCTCCTCACTGTCCTGTTTCACTACTACGCGGGGGACGGCTAGTTTAAAATAAATGAGTAAAAAATAAATAAATAGTTAGGGACCCTGCCCCTTCCCTGTAATTGTGCTCAGAGTAAAGGACTGGCACTATTTCTGAGGTGGGCTACTGACTTGTGCATGATGCCGTCGAGATGCCTGCAGCCTCCTTGGTTCTTTACTGAGCTTCACAACGACATTTATGGGGCGAAGGATGGATGAGTTTAGAAACAGAGGGATGCTGCAAAAAGGGAAAAATAAAAAATAAGACCCCATTTGAAGATTTCGGCACAGGGCTGAGAGCAGAGGATTCAGATGACAGCGAAACATTCCATGGTAATTCAAAGTAGGAAAACTTCAACAAAATGACAACTTCGATTTTTCTTTAAGCAGGACAAATAAGGATCCTTAGTTATGCAGGATTCAATTAGCACATCATAGATCTTGGGTGACGTGTTAATTACACTGAGGTAAAAAAAGCTCCACTCTCCCCACATTTCCTGGAGGAGTTTCACATCTTGCTGAGCTTTTTCACTCGAGATAAAATTAGTTTAGAAGTTATGGTCTTTCCCTGCACCTGAGTGTCAAGTTATATTAGATCAGTCATATTCACACACACACACACACACACGCACAAAAAGCTTAGCATTGAATCACAAAAGCAAGAGTACAACAGCTGGAGTTTCTCCATCCATCCATTTGAAGATTATGGGGAAGTCCATCCCAGCAGCACTGAGCTCAACCAAAGGAAAAAAAAATTCAACTAAAATCTTTAATATGTTGTGGCACCGACAGGGAGTGTACCAGCCACCCAGACACAGGAGGCACAAACACCAGCACACGGGACTTTATTGTTCTTCTTCCTCGTGGGAAACGCTTTCCCCGTTTCCCACAAGTATACCCCATAGCACAACGCACAATTCTTCTCTTTTCTTCTTCTCTCTTTCTTTCTCTCTTTTCTCTCCCAGTCAAGCTTCGTCTTCTTCCTCCCAACTCTGGCTCACCGAGTAGTGTCTGCTGGCCCGTTATATAAGGCACCCAGAAGTGCTCCAGGGGGAGGTAACACTCTGGCCATGCTTGCTTCCCCAGTCCCCCCAGCATGGAGGCTTCCCAGCCGGGTATTGGCCCCGGCCATCTGCCACAATTAACAGCATGTGCCATCACAAGGCACGTTGAAGAGTGTGGGATATGGCCGGCCATTCATCGTGGCCAATACCCCCAGGCCACTAGATGGAGCCCTCCTTGAAACGTGGAGATGCCCCGAATTCCAGCAGGGTATCATGGACTATGGAGTTTTAATACACAGCCCTGCTGGATAACATCGGGGCCGCCAGGGGACGCTGCAGGGAGACACAGAAAAGTTTATTTTCCATTCAGCCCAGAAGTAAATCCTAGTCACATGGTTGGAAGAAATAAAGTGCTTCTGGGCTGATGAAGAAAAGGAGAAGTTTTTACCTGACCCGAAAGTGATAGAAAGTCACATGGACTGAGGGACAGAACCACTTCCGGGTCAAGGACTATAAAAGGATTGTGGGAAATCCCAGACGTTGAGCTGAGCAGGGTGGCAACGCGTCTGGGAGTGGAGGATTGTAATTATTGATTATCTGATTATTGATTATTAAGTATTGTGGAGTGGAGGGTGCTTTGTGCACATTTATTATTATAATAAATTCATTTTGGACTTTTATCTGGTGTCTGACGTTTGGTTTGAGGGTTCAAGGGGTCACGGGGACCCGTAAACTGTCACAAGAGCTAACTTTCAAAGGAAATGAAATGATAATTGTGGTGGGCCATCTCAAAATTTTTGTTTTAAGTGTGCCAACTTCCCTAATGTTAATATGAACTTACCAAACATGTAGCGGTCCGGTGCCACCCTGTCGAAAGGGCGGAGAGGCTGAGAGTATGCTCTGATTACAGCGTGTTGACGCACCCACCACACGGATTGAGATCCGAGTGTAGACGTGTCAACCAACCCCCAAGTTTTCCCTGCAAGTTAGAGGACCCGCTTGCAGGGCTGGATGCAAATTAACGTCATCCCCAGGACGGGGCAATTGCAGGTTAAGGGCCTCACTCAGGGGCCCAACGGAGTGGAGTCACTTCAGGTATTTACGGGATTTGAACTGGCAACCTTCCGATTGCTGGCGCAGATCCCTAGCCTCAGAACCACCACTCTGCCAGCCACTGTCGATAGGACGGTGATTTATTTATTTATTTATTTCGGTGGGGATTCCAGAAATGCACCCACCCTTGGCCTGACCTGCACTCACTCACAGACAGAGACATGAATCAAACAAATGTGTGAATGATATATTAAGTGGAACATCAGATATATAAGCAACAAAAATCAGACAACCCTCCCCTTCGGTGATACAAATATTACAGACAACAATCAACCCGACAATAAACACTCACGACAATGTCCTTATCACAGTTCCAATGCGGCAGAAACAGATGAAATGGTATGGTATGGTAACAGCTGCCATAATAAATGAAATAAACAGTCCTGAGTGGCGAGGGGTGAGATTTGTGGGACGCACGATTCCTAATCCACCGCTGTTCACATGACAGGCAGGCACGAGACGGTCCATTCATCCTTGCAAGAAACAATCCTGGGTACAAATGACTTCACAGTGGTTACGTTCGATGGGACACACGGGGTACACCTGCTGCTTCGCCGGCCCTTCTTGTCCCCAGCAGCCCCTGTGCCCATTTCAGACATCCAATGAGGGCAGTCCCCTTCGGGGCTGCTGGGAAATGAAGTCCTTCCATTGGTAGCACTGCTGCTGACCAACGGCTGCAAGTTCATGCCACAAAAAAACAATGCTGGTACCTGCAGGATTACCAGATTCTGAAAATACTGATGTAATGACATTGGAGAAACCCAATAAATGATACTTGGAGGTTCCCCCTTCGATGTTTCGCCACTGAGGACATCAAGCATCCCTTGACGTTTGGCCTGCAATATCAAGGATTTCGGGGGATTTGGTTGGTCCATTCAATCCATTTGGCGACTATGGTGGTGTCATCTGAGGGGCGCAATCAACTCTTTGAGGGCGGATTTCGACTTTTGTCGACAGCTGGGGTTTGAGGGGGGATGTCGACAGGGGCAGAGTGTGAAAATCAACTGTAAATGTCGACAAAACTCACAGTTACGTCATTGGTAGACCCTCTTTGTTAAGAGGAATGTTAGACTGGACGTCGAATCCCTGCATTTGCATGAGTAGCGTAAACAACGTCTGGAATGGCATCGACATCGGATGAGACAGTGAGGCGATTGCGCAAAGCAAAATACTCCGTGTGCATTATTTATTTATTTATTGTGCATATTATTGCTGAATTGGACTCTGACTTATTAAACTCGGATTTTGGTGGAAGTGATCTGGAGATCGAAAACAAAAGTCAGGTACCTGCATCAGCTGATCAGGCCCCAGCTGATTGGTGCCCAGCTGATCGGTGCCCAGCTGATGCACCTACGGCAAAGTTCACCTGGGAGGATTACACAGACTTTTCATCAAATGGCGCAGCGTACAAGTGGGCACTACGGGTTACCAGCCACTTAACTTCTTCAAGATGTTTTTTTCCAGAAGACGCCTTTCAGCTTATGATATGTAATAAGAGCGTGAATGTACTTAATGTGGGGGCTCAAGGAGCATAAAACAGAGTGACATTTGTCATAGATAAGTATTTTATGTCCATTTGTGTGTGAAACCGTTGCTTTCTGTGCTTTTTAGAAAAACTATGTTTTTTGGGAAAATATTAAGCCCTGGCACAGAGCAAAAAAAAAATGAATTGGCCTTTAAAGAGTTAATGAAAGTTGACTCCGAGGGGGGCACCCCCTCCTCCTTCTCAGGTCATCCAAATCTAATAAAACTGATCACCCACCATGAAAAACATGGTGTGACGTCCATCCACCCCGCCTGTGGCTCCGAAGGGGCTTCAACTGGCACCGTGTCCATCCATCCATTTTCCAACCCGCTGAATCTGAACACAGGGTCACGGGGGTCTGCTGGAGCCAATCCCAGCCAACACAGGGCACAAGGCAGGAACCAATCCCGGGCAGGGTGCCAACCCACCGCAGGGCACCGTGTCCACAATTTGAAAATTAGCACAAGCAAAAACGCAAATCATCCATCCATCCATCCATTTTCCAACCCGCTGAATCCGAACACAGGGTCACGGGGGTCTGCTGGAGCCAATCCCAGCCAACACAGGGCACAAGGCAGGAACCAATCCCGGGCAGCGTGCCAACCCACCACAGGGCACCGTGTCCACAATTTGAAAATTAGCACAAGCAAAAACGCAAATCATGCCATATCAAAATGTTATTATTGCTGAATTGGACTCTGACTTATTGAACTCCGATTTTGATGGAAGTGATCTGGAGATTAAATATGAAAATCAGGTACCTGCATCAGCTGATTGGTCCCCAGCTGATGCACCTACAACAAAGTTCACCTGGGAGGACAACACAGAAAATTGACCTGCAGAAGGTAAGCTGGCTACTGGACTTTGTGAAACAGCACAGTGTGGGTGGGTTTACATAATGTGGGGGCTCAAGGAACATAAAACAGAGCAACATTTGTCATAGATAAGTATTTTATGTCAATTTCTGTGTGAAACCGTTCCTATGTGTGCTTTTTAAAAAAGCTATGTTTTTCTGGAAAATACAGTAATCCCCACCTATCGTGGAAGTTATGTTCCAGACCCATCAGCGATAGGTGAAAATCCGCGATATAGAAAGACCATAGAAATAATCATTCTTTTATAGTTTAAGCTTTAAAATACACCTCCCACACGCTTTAAACACATGTAAACTTATTAAAACACACTTTGCAAACACATATGATATGTGGATGTCGGGCTAAAGATATGAGTAACATCTCTCTATTATAAAACATTTTAACGTCACACAAGACAAGGCAGTGAGACAGACGGACAGCTGCTGTACAGGCTTTTAAATGACTGACATGCAGAGCGTCAAGCAGAAGACGCATCTCGGCAGAAGCAGCACAAAGCCAGCACAAAGTCCACTTCTGTTTAGCATGCCGTCAGCACCCCCCTTCACAACGTGAAGTGGCAGGAGCATTGTGTGTGTGTGGGGGGGGGTTTACTGGTGGGGGTTGAGCGAAGCGATCGAGACCAGATCACCTCAGACAGACACTTTGATGACACGCTCTGCTTACAAACAATTTAAAACAAGTTCACGGACATCTAACCTCGCAGTTGTTGGAATGCTGTTGGCAGACACACTCCAGGTGTTCCCGGCTCTTAAAACAACGACAAGCAGAACACGCAGCTCGCCAGCAGCAGCTGCAGAAACCCAGCAGATGATCTGAGCACTTCTCCTTAGCGTGTGTTCACGGAGCCCCCTAGTAATAATAATAGTATTAATAAATCCGCGATGTAGCGGGGGCGCGATAGCTGAACCGTGATATAGCAGGGGATCACTGTATTCAGCACTGGGAAAAGCAAAAAATAAATGAATTAGCCCTAAAAGCTAAGGTTTCTCGCACTGCAGACACCGAGGGGGGCACTCCCTCTCAGGTCATCCAAATCTAATAAAACTGATCACCCGCCATGAACAACACAGTGTGACGTCCATCCAGCCCGACTGTGGCTCCGAAGGGGCTTCAACTGGCACCGTAGATACAATTTGAAAATTAGCACAAGCAAAAACGCACACCACGCCATATCAAAATTTTTCCAAGCGCCGCACTTTTGAAAATAGCCCATGTCACATGCGCACGAACCAAAGGGCTCGATAGGGCGCGAAAGAACGCAGAACGGAGGGGATTAGAACAGAGCAATAATGCTTTCTCTATTTCGTCAGCAGAAAAACGGAAGAATAAAAAAATCTTCGTACCACAAAAAAAAAAAAACCCACCGCATCCATCTCCTTACTGAAGACTTTCCTTCCGGCTCCATGGGCTTCCTTCACTTCCATCTCATTCCAATGACTTCACTGCCGTCCACCCACTTCTGACGTCATCTCCGGCTCCTGCAATCAACCTCACATCCGTTTGATGGCATTTCCTGTCAATTGCATTTTCTCGTACGCCTCCATAAAAGCACTGGGAGACTGTTAAATGTCTGTTTTGATTTAGTTTGGAAACTGGGATTTGTAACCAGTATATGGGGAGGCTCCCCAAAATCTTTATCTGCTAATTTGTGTTCTTCTATTATCGCACCTAATTTGGAGTAAAGCCGGCAATCTGGCAACCCTACGCGCCTGCTCTGTCTCAATTGTTATCAGATTGTCGTGATATTCTCTGATGTCATCATCATCTGATATAATACAGCCATAGAAATTGAAACGCCACACATTACAAGCTCTTGGCTATGAACTACCGTATATACTCGCGGATAAGTTCTCCAGCGGATAAGTGGGGACTTGATTTTACCGTATGATTTCTGGTATTTTATAATGTCGGTTATATAAGTCGAATGCGGAAAACTCAGACTATTGATCCAAGGGATTACGATATGCTAACACCCGGCCACCTGAGAGAGTAACCACAGGCAGAGGTGGGTAGAGTAGCCAAAAATTGTACTCAAGTAAGAGTAGCGTTACTTCAAAATATATTACTCAAGTAGAAGTAAAAAGTAGTCATCCAAAAAATGACTCAAGTAAAAGTATTTGGTGAAAAGACTACTCAAGTACTGAGTAACTGTTTGATCATAATAAATTATTTATTTTTTAGAAATGTTGTAATAAGACAGACAAAAATATAAGATAATGTGCAAATTCTGCTATTTCCAAATAATAAAATAAAAAAATGAGTAAAAATAAATAACATCTTTACAAAATAAAGATGGGCGGCACGGTGGCGCAGTGGTAGCGCTGCTGCCTCGCAGTTAGGAGACCTGGGTTCGCTTCCCGGGTCCTCCCTGCGTGGAGTTTGCATGTTCTCCCCGTGTCTGCGTGGGTTTCCTCCGGACGCTCCGGTTTCCTCCCACAGTCCAAAGACATGCAGGTTAGGTCGATTGGTGATTCTAAATTGGCCGCTTGGTGTGTGGGTGTGTGTGTGTGTGTGTGTGTGTCCTGCGGTGGGTTGGCACCCTGCCCGGGATTGGTTCCCTGCCCTGTGTTGGCTGGGGTTGGCTCCAGCAGACCCCCGTGACCCTGTGTTTGGATTCAGAAGGTTGGAAAATGGATGGACAAAATAAAGATGCACAAATAACACAAAGTTCCGAATCTCAGTTTTTCACAATAAAGCTTTTGAAACCAATACCTACAGCAGGTAACATGTATGTCTGAACAGTGCAAACTACTTACAGTGACGAGATATACTGACTGTACACTGACAGCAGAATACTGAATATTCACTTACCCTCTAAATAGCACAGCTGATAGAAAATAACATTAGAACAAGGCAGCTTGTGCACGTACAACAAGTCTCACTTTACCTCGACCGGCCAGTCGCGGATAGCTGATACAGTTGACACAGTCACTGTATAATAGATATAGGGTGCTCTTTTTTAAAAAATTAAAAATTGAGACTGCAATTAACATGAACAAGTGTCCTTATAGCTGTTCTTATTTTTAAGTTCTGTAAGACATACACTGTCAGACAGATCACTGAATAATACACAGACAGAGAAGTTACTAGATAGATAAACTGGAAAGGCACTGTATAATAGAAGATATAAAACTGTCAGGAGAAAAAAAAACAGCTGGAGGGATAGATAGATAGATAGATAGATAGATAGATAGATAGATAGATAGATAGATAGATAGATAGATAGATGTGAAAGGCACTATAAGATAGATAGATAGATAGATAGATAGATAGATAGATAGATAGATAGATAGATAGATAGATAGATAGATAGATAGATAGATAGATAGATAGATAGATAGATGTGAAAGGCACTATATAATAGATAGATAGATAGATAGATAGATAGATAGATAGATAGATAGATAGATAGATAGATAGATAGATAGATAGATAGATAGATAGATAGATAGATAGATGTGAAAGGCACTATAAGATAGATAGATAGATAGATAGATAGATAGATAGATAGATAGATAGATAGATAGATAGATAGATAGATAGATAGATAGATAGATAGATAGATAGATAGATAGTAAATTTTTAAAGCCTGATTTCACAACTGCGTCTTTCAATAAGTATTTATTTCTTCTTGATTTCTGAATTCCTTTCTCTCCATTTTCCATTACTATTCTTACACCAACGTATGCTATGGTGGGCGTCGGCTAGTATATATATATATATATATATATATATATATATATATATATATATATATATATATATATATATTGTGTATATATATATATATATATATATATATATATATATATATATTATATATATATATATATGGTTGAAATAGTTTACTGTCAAATAAATGCAAAGAGTACGCGACACGTGTTTCGCCCTCATTCTGGGCTCATCAGGCGTACACACTCACTGCACTCCCTCTCGGGAATCGAACCTGGTAGGTAACCACCCATACAATCAGATTGTGACACAGACTACGAATGCCGTGAATATATATATATATATATATATATATATATATAGATAGATAGATAGATAGATAGATAGATAGATAGATAGATAGATAGATAGATAGATAGATAGATAGATAGATAGATAGATAGATAGATAGATAGATAGATAGATAGATAGATAGATAGATAGATAGATAGTAATAAGAGAAGGAGACAGTCAAAGTTTAGGCAAACCCTGTATAATTGAAAATATATTGGTTTCAAATAAAGCCAAAAAAATGAGAATGTCAAAATCAAGTCTTCTCAGGTTGGAGTCCTGTTGTGCCACCCCAAGATGGCGGATCTTCTGGTCAAATGGTTGCCTGGGCAGGAAGAGGCAGGTGCATTTGGATGGACACCAGAACTGCCCTTTTTCATGAAAGCTGTCAATCTTCCGGTCTGCAGAGGGAGGAAAAGAGAGAACGTGATGACACAGCACCACCCCCTGGATTGGTGGAGAATTACCATCACCTGCGAGCCCCTTATGCCGTTGCCCGTGTGCACGCAAGTGATGACATGTGCAGCGTGATTACAGTTTATCACAACGGCGTAGTTAGACAACAGTAAAATACAAAACTCAGGCTTGTGCCGCACACCTCGGCCTACCTGTAAATTAACAAAAACATGAATGTCCACTTTTCCCCCTGCTGGAGTGGCTGCTGCAACAACTTTGACTTTAACTAGCTGTCCCCCTGCGGCTCCGCCCGCGTAGTAGTGAAACAGGAGAAACTTTAAAAATCAATACAAACATTTTAAAAAATGTAATAATTTGTATTGAGAAGGTTTTATATTGATAACTTTCGTATCCGAGGGCCTCTTGATACACAATATTTTTGGGGCGAGAATGTAGCTGTGATCACTTTGCCAAAAATGTAAAACCTTGGCAAGGTATCTCTGGCCAAGCAGAAGGTAGGTAAGCTCCAATGTCAAATGTTGTCACTGTTATCTGATCGTGTTCGGGTCTGACGAGAGAGCGTTCCCTGTGTGAGGAGAAGAGCACGTGGCTGTGATATCCCTGCCAATAAGCAGCTACCCTCTAAAACACACGTAGCTCTGATCTCTCTCTCAAAAACGTGAAACGTTACTCGTTAACAATCTGTAGATGATAATGTCTGTTGAACAACCAGCTATCGCCAGCTAAGAGGAGGCGAGGTGCGCTCCAACATGTGGCGACAGGTAGAGCAGCTCAAATGGAGGCTGGCACGTGAGTGAGGAGGGCCCCGCCTGGCTCCCTACTCCCGAGGTCCTACCTCTCCCTCCTCCTCCCCTTGGCGTGCAGCCTCTCTCTCAGATTCACACATATAAATTGGTGCCCCCCCCCAAAAAAACAAACCTTCTAGGGAAAAAAAAGGAAGAAATCTTGGGAAAGGCAATTCAGAGAGAGAGAGAGAGAGAGAGACCCTCTTCCAGGCAGGTCGGGCATGCAATGGGTGACAAAAAATGCAGTAAATACCCCCTAATGCTGGGCCCCCACAGCACTTAATTAGATTAAGCAGAATTGTAAATGTTATTTTTAATTTTAGGATGTGGAATGTAAAAGTATTCGGTGACCTCGGGTTACACTTAGGTCATTGTACCCCTTGGGCAGGTAAAGGACATTGGCATCAGGGAAGGGCATATAAACTTGAAGGGGGCCAACCTGCCACCCTGAGTGAACCTAGAGAATGGCCGTTACACTCTTGCCCCATAAGATGAGCCCTAGTTTACTTCTGCAGGGTCCCAGGGGCAGTGGGGCCGAGCGTGAGTTGTCTTTCACTCACCCAGTTTAGAGCCTCTGAGGAGAACTGATAAGAGGGAATCCTATGTGCCCATCAGCAGATCAAATAAGCTTGGTGCAGAACACATCGGCGCGACCTGAAAGAGCTGCAGTATCGATCCAGATGGATTTCAGCATAATGTGTATGATTTCCACGTTGTAAAAAAAAAAAAACGTTCTTCTTTATTTATTTATTTATGTATGTATGTATTTGGGCTTGAAACGCTAATTAGCAATCACCTCGGCTTTCAGCGACTGCAACATATTGCCCTGGGCTGTTTTAAGCCGACTAAATAAATAAATGGCGTTTCAAACCGAACAGAATGTGTTATTGACAGAATCCCATTATGGAGAGGATGTCTGCTAAGTATTTCCTGGAGAGCGTCCCCGCTAATCGTCTGATCTCGTAATTCATCTCATTTGGTGTATTGTCAGGGCACGTGTCCCGTCGACTGCGGGCGGCTGAATGGAAACGAAACGCGCCCTCGGCTGCTTAGGATGCTGCATCCCTATATGTTCTTAAAGTAGAATTCAATCAGTTCCTTAATTTTTCAGATCATTAATTCCATTATATTTCAACCTAAGTGGATGTACGGTGGATTCACAAAAATGTTGTGCAGCAGCCTTCTACTAAAGTCGTTCCAATTCGTTTAATGCGTCACACCAAGCGACACTGAATACCCCAGAATCCATCCATCCATTTTCCAACCCGCCGAATCCGAACACAGGGTCACAGGGGTCTGCTGGAGCCAATCCCAGCCAACGCAGAGCACAAGGCAGGAAACAATCCCGGGCAGGGTGCCAACCCACCACAGAATACCCCAGAATGACACAGCAAAAACAGGATTTGAGGAATTTTTGCAATTGTATTAAAAATTACAAAAATGGAAATATGAATGAGGACATTAGAGGGTCAGCTCAGGTGGGACGGTTGGGAGACAAAGTCAGAGAGGCGAGATTGCATTGGTTTGGACATGTGCAGAGGAGAGATGCTGAGTATGATGAGAGAAGGGTGCTAAGGATAGAGCTGCCAGGTAAGAGGAGAAGAGGAAGGCCTAAGAGGAGGTTTATGAGAGGACATGCAGGTGATGGGTGTGACAGAACAAGATGACGAGGACAGGGAGATATGGAAGAAGATGATCCGCTGTGGCAACTATGGAAGAAGATGATCCACTGTGGCAACCCCTAACAGGAGCAGCCGAAAGAAGAAGAAGAAGGTTCAACCTTGCACTGAAAATATCTGTTAATGGAATATCTGCAAAAATACATAATGCTTTATTATTTATTTTACAAAAGAACATTTTACACTGACTTAATAAAGTGATAGTGGAACAAATTTTACTCAACTTTATGTCACAAAACAAAAATAATTGAAACTGACCATAGTCATGTACAGTTGGTTGATCTTATGTTTTAAAAATTCTACAGACTGACGTACCTCTTAGAGTTGCAAAGGGCGTAATGATGGTATGAAAACCCACCACTTTCTGACAACAGATCCCTGAGGAGAGAAGTTCTGTCCTTGCTGAGGGATCACTTAGGGTGTCACCACCCGCCTCCTAGCTGTTTTACTCCATAGGACCACACGGCTGGCACAAATACTAAGGAAGCTGGCAACTACAAGCTGAGTGTGAAGATGCAACTCCCTTCACCACAATGTAGGTGTATATTAGTCCTTGTCAGCTTCTTGCAGGACAGTTTATGGATGTGGTGAGAGAGGACATACAGGTGATGGGTGTGGCAGAACAAGATGACGAGGACAGGAAGATTTGGAAGAAGTTGATCTGCTGTGACAACCCCTAACAGGAGCAGCCGAAAGAAGAAGAAGAAGAAGAAGATGAAGGAAATATTCCATTGCACACAAGTATTCAGACCCTTTCCTTCGAAGCCCATCAGGTAACCATTGGAGTCTTCTTGGGTTTGATGCCACAAGCTTCGCGCGTCAGGACCTGGGGATTTTTCTGCTGTTCTTCCTTGCAGATCCCTGGATGGAGACTATCGGTAGACAGCTATCATAAGGTTTCTCCAGTGATATTTCTTACTTGTCTGAACTTATCATGACTTACAAACCAGAGTGCACATTAAGATCTCAAGATGCCGGCCTGCTTATGATTCCAAGGATTAATAAAATAACAGTGGGAGGCTGAGCTTTTAATTACAGGACCCCTAAACTGTGGAGTGGTCTGCCTGCTACTATAAGAGATGCCCCTTCAGTCTCAGCTTTCAAATCCCGGCTGAAGACTCACTGCTTCAGTTTAGCACACCCTGACTAGAGCTGCTGATTAACTGTGCAGATTGCATCTCTGTTGTTAGTCATTAGCACTAAAACATAAGTAATTTAATCGTTATAATTTTTTTACTAATCCTCACCTATTCTGTTTCTCATCTCAGTACTCAAATATGGCACTTGGTGCCACCTGCCCACCTGCCAAGTTGTTTTTCCTGCCTAAGGTAAAGTCATCTCTGATGGAGGATCACAGGAATCATTGGGTAGAGGGGTCCTTTCATTGGATTGGCTGGCCCAGCGCTGACTCATGTGATATCATCTACTGTTCAATTCTGCTCTGTACTTGTGATATTTCTATTGCACTATTATATCTATCTATCTATTGTATTGAGGATGACTTGTGTTCTGTTCCGTGTATTGTGTTGTATTGACTCCCTTCTTTTTGACACCCACTGCACACCCAGCCTACCTGGAAAAGGGGTCGCTCTTTGACCTGCCTTTCCCGAGGTTTCTTCCATTTTTATTTCCCTCCTAGGTTTTTTTTTTCTTGTCTTCTTAGAGAGTCAAGTCTGGGGGGCTGTCAAAAGGCAGGGCCTGTTAAAACCCATTGAGGCACTCCTTGTGTGATTTTGGGCTACACAAAAATAAATTGTATTGTATTCGAGAGTAGGGAGCAGGTTGAGGAGACCCTGGAGAGGTGGAGATATGCTCTAGACAGGATATTAATGAAGGTCAGTAGGACCAATACGACAGAATACATGTGTGTGAATGAGATGAAGGTCAGTGGAATGGTGAGGATGAGGGGAGTAGAGTTGGCAAAGGTGGATGAGTTTAAATACTTGAGATCAACAGTACAGAGTAATGGGGATTGTGGAAGAGAAGTGAAGAAGAGAGTGCAGGCAGGGTGGAATGGGTGGAGAAGAGTGTCAGGAGTGATTTGTGACAGACGGGTATCAACAGGAGTGAAAGGGAAGGTCTACAGGACGGTAGTGAGACCAGCTATGTTATATGGGCTGGAGACGGTGGCACAGGAGACAGAGCTGGAGGTGGCAGAGTTAAAGATGTTAAGATTTGCATTGAGTGTGATGAGGATGGGCAGGATTAGAAATGAGGACATTAGAGGGTCAGCTCAGGTGGGACGGTTGGAGGACAAAGTCAGAGAGGCAAAATGGCGTTGGTTTGGAGATGTGCAGAGGAGAGATGCTGAGTATATTGGGAGAAGGATGCAAAGGATAGAGCTGCCAGAGATAGAGGAGAAGAGGAAGGTCTAAGAGAAGGTTTATGGATGTGCTGAGAGGGGACATGCAGGTGATGGGTGTAACAGAGCAAGATGACGAGGACAGGAAGATATGGAAGAAGATGATCAGCTGTGGCAAACCCTAACCATGCCTCACTAAAAAAATAGCCAAATAAGACATAAATGAATTCTTATGACAAATGAATAAGTGTTGTGTCAGTTACGAGAATGCAAAGTGTCTCAACAATACTGCAGCAAGGATGCCCACCACGCATCTTTTTCTTCTGCTGAAGAGCAACTACAGTGCTGTTTAAGTCAGGTGACCAGCTGACCAGCAGACGTGAATTTCTTTGGGAAAAGAAGAAAATAATTTGTAGAAGGAGGACAAGCAGAGGATGGTTTCTTAACAAGAACAACATTTACTTCTATAGTACATTTTCATACAAATGATGGAGCTCAAAGTGCTTTACATGATGAAGAAAAAGAAAAAAGACAAAATAAATAAGAACATAGAATTAGGGAAGACGAATTAACTAATTAACCAGAACAGAAGGACAGACAAGTTAGCCGGCAGGACAAAGAATCGCAGCTAGCTTAGGGTGCAAGGCAGGAACAAACCCTGGATAGGGCGCCAGTCCATTGCAGGGCAAACACACACACACACCCATAAACCAAACCCACACAAGGGCCAATCGAGTGTTGCCGGATGACCTAACCTGCATGTCTTTGGACAGTGGGGGAAAACCCGAGCACCCAGAGGAAACCCACACGGACATGGGGAGAGCAGGCAAACCCGGGACACGAACCCCGGTCTCCTTACTGCAAGTCAGCAGTGCTACTAATGTGCCCCATTCCAACAGATGGCGCATCAAAAACTTTTGCAATAAAACAAATTATTTATTTATTTATTATCTTTCATTGAAATTATTAAAAACATATAACGTTCCACACAATCAAGTCAAACTTAACAAAATTAAATTCAAATCAACCCCCCCCCCCCCCCCCCCGTCACCCCCATGAGAAAGAGAGGAAGGCCGACAGCCCGAGTAAAACTATTGAGAGTATTAAAGAGAGAAAGGAGTCTTTTCCCCCCAATATAAATACTTATTCTAAAATATTATTGATTAGGTCCTGCCAGGTTTTAAAGACATTTTGCACAGATACTCTAAGTGAGAATTTCATTTTTCCAGTTTCAAATGGTATATAACATCAGTTACCCACTGACTTAAAAGAGGAGAGTTAGGGTTCTTCCAGTTGTGAAGTCTACTGATGCTGGAGAATGTGAATTTCCCCTTGGGATTAATAAAGTATCTATCTATCTATCTATCTATCTATCTATCTATCTATCTATCTATCTATCATATAGTGTCTTTCCTATCTATCTATCTATCTATCTATCTATCTATCTATCTATCTATCTATCTATCTATCATTATATAGTGCCTTTCCTATCTATCTATCTATCTATCTATCTATCTACTTGCTAATAGTGAAGTAACTGCCATTATAGTTTGTTTGTCCTTCTCCACTTTAAGCCCCTCTGTGAGCCCACCAAACACAGCTGTTAGTGGATTAGGAGGGATTGGGACACCCAGGCTGTCTGAAAGGCATTTAAAGATTTTGGTCCAGAATGATGTTAATTTGCTGCAGGCCCAAAACATGTGGCCCAGTGAGGCCGGAGCTCGATTGCAAAGTTCGCAGGTTGGATCTCGCTCTGGAAACATTTTGGACAATTTGAAGTGAGACAGATGTGCCCGATAAAAGATTTTGAGTTGAATAATTGAATGCTTTGCACATATGGAGCTCGGGTGAATTGATTATTACAAAGGTTTGCGATGCACCATCTGTTGGAATGAGCAATGCAATACATTTGTTTACTACACGCATTACAAATGCATTCCAATAGATAGCACACTACAAACATTAGCACTGAGGTCTACGTTGATTACTTCGATTTCAAGCAGTCTTAGTCTTTATAATAACATTTATTAGGCGTTTGGGCCATTGCCAGTCCCTAACCTGAAGAAGGGAGGAGAGTTGGCCGAGGGGCTCGCAGCACCTCCCTGCAAAAACATCCTGGGTATAGAAACAGCAATAATAAGAGTAATAAGAGTTACACAGGACATCTTGGCCCTGGAGGAAAATGAATCTTCTTGAAAGAATCTATGTCTCTGGTGGTGAAAGTATTCAAAACCTACTTTGCCGAAAAAACTTACTCTCAATCAAAGCTACCATTAGCATCGAGACATGGAATATTAGGACCATATATGAAGTAGCAAGGACAGCACAAGTGGCCACCAAGACAAAGCACTACAGCCTGATTGAAGATGGCACTTCACAGATGCTTGCCAACCAAAGAAATTAATGAACTGCCCAGATCCAGGTGTGCAAAGCTTGTAGAGACTTAGCTAAGAAGTGACTAGTGTAACAAGAACGACCAAAAGACATTAGGAAGTTTTGGGGCAGCCACCCATATAATATTTTCCCGGCTGCAAAATTGATTAAATAGAACAGACATTCCCACAGTCCAAAGACATGCAGGTTAGGTGCATTGGTGATTCTAAATTGTCCCTTGTGTGTGCTTGGTGTGTGTTTGTGTGCCCTGCGGTGGGCTGGCGCCCTGCCAGGGGTTTGTTTCCTGCCTTGCGCCCTGTGTTGGCTGGGATTGGCTCCAGTAGACCCCTGTGTTAGGATATAGTGGGTTGGATAATGGATGGATGGATGGATGGAACAGACATGTTCACACGACTGAGTCCAAAACAGACCTGTCTGTTGTCTTAAGATGGCGAGTTTTAAATGCATGTAGAGGATATGATGTCATCAGGACCGGAACCGGAAGTGACGTCATTGGTTGCCCCAGAACTGGACGGGATTTCTCGAGAATGGTCTGCAAGGAATTGAGAGAGAGAACTAGTGCACTTCGCCTCCCCCTGGTCCGGCGTGGAATTACATCTACTCAGGCCCTTTAGTTGTCCCCTAATCACGCGTGTGTGACACTAGAAAATACTGAATTAAGGGTCTGAATATTTGTATAAATGAGACTTTTTTTTTTTTAGTAAATTGGGTTATGGTGGGTAGATGGATGGGCAAAAATGGCAAATATATCCCCTGAAAATGAAATATACAACACAATAAAGTGTGCAGAAAGTGAAGGGGTCCACCGCATCTGAATTATAAAAATGTATCATGCAGCTTCGTTGTTTATCACACTTTCACATCTTCCAAAGGACTTCAGCATCACACACCAGGGCACCCAGCAATCTTCACACATCTCTGCTTCTCCATTTTAGCAGTCCAGGTTAACCATGAGTTCCGTTTTTGTTACAAGTTGTACTTTCTAATGTGCGGATCATAAGTTGAGACTGAAGTTTTATTTAGCTGATCAGAGCGAGCTCTCCGTTTCAAATGACTGATAGGCTCAATTACCGCTAATGCAGTGGAGAGCGATCATTCGCAAGACAGAGTGTCTTTCTCATCATGTCAATAAGATTTATTCATTTAGATACATTAATGTTTGTTTGTTGACCAGACACTTTAATTCAAAATGACTTGCCAATTGTAAGTGCACAAATGCAAATGCGGGTGGCACAGTAGCGTAGTGGTGGGCACTGCTTCAACATCCTCTGCTCGAATCCCACACCCGGTGGCTGTCTCACGTGTTCTCTCATGTCTGAGTGGGGTTTTTGGCCCACATGCCCAAAGACATGCAGGTTAGGGTTAATTGGAAGTTTCGACAGTAAACCGACCCTTTGTGCTGTTATGCCATTAGCAAAAATACAAAACGTCCACAGCTCATACACTGTTAGTCTCAAGGGGCCAGATGTGATTCTTAAAACGAGAGCACACATCTGGGGGGCGGCCCGATAAAAAAGTGTGTTGTGAACAGCAGTGAAATCCTGCGCCCACTGGGCTTCTTTCTAAAACACTTCTGAACCTCGTACCCGGGCACAGACAGAGGTGGAAACCAAAAGTCCAAAAACACACACACTTTATTATACAACACACAATGTGCACAATTCACCAACAGAGTTCTCTTTCTCTCGCTTCTTCTTCTTCTTCTGCTCCGTCCTCAAGCTCCCCGAGTGGAGTGAGGCGGCCTCCTTTGTACTGCACCCAGGAAGTGCTCCAGGTGCTCCCCGATTAACATTCGGCAGCACTTCCGGGTGCTGCATGCCAAGGCTCCAGAGCTGCCCAGGTGCCTCTTGGTGGTGGCCACGGACGCCAACAGGCTTGGGCTTCAAAGCCCCATGCCCGTGGCCCTGATGCAAACCAGGGTGGCTGTCCTTTCTCCGTCCCCTACATTTCCAGGCTTCCCTACAGGGCACGATCCCCGGCCATCCATCACACACCCCAACCAGCCCGATTCCTCCAGTCTGTGCATTTTAAACCACCGCTGGGGTTTCAGGGAGAGAGCATTAAGATATGCGGAGAGAAAATAAAAAGCTTAAAGTCCTGTCGTCCATTCAGGAGCTCAGTAGCACAAAGCAACTGAAGGTCAGCCATTTGTTTGGACGTTGTAATGAGCACAGCGACAGCGGAGACAGACATACTGGCAGACACACGTAGACCACCTTGGCTGCCAGGCTCCACACTTTTTGAGAAGTGCCTCAGTCTGCTACGAGATCTTCTTCTCATTTTAACTATTGCACTACTATATGATATAACGACAGCACATCGAGTTTAGATAAGCATTGTGGTCTATGGATTCTGAGAAGCCCTGGGCGCGTACAGCCACCCTAACCCCAACACAGACAGCCAGAACACAGGTTAAGTACCCCGCAGAGCACAACACAGCACGCCACTTCTCCTCACGCTTTGTCCTCTTCCTCCCAACTCTGGCTGTCGCGTGGTGGTAACTGGCTCCCTTTATAGGGCACCCGGAAGGACTCTAGGTGCCCAACGAGCGTCTTCCGACCACACTTCTGGGGAAGTATAGGGCCCTGAAAATGTCCGTGTGACCTCCTGGCAGTGACCACAGGTCCCCACAGGGTTGAGCTCCTGTGCTTATGACCCGTGGCCCTGTTGGAAACCAAAGGGGCCACCCTCTGTCGTGTCCCGGGAGAAGAAACTGTCCTGGAAATACTCTCTACCCCCGGTCCTTCCATGCTCAGGGCGTCCCAGCCTGGTAATACACAATGTGTTAAATCGTGGCGGCTATTGCATGCCAAAAAAGAAGAAGGCTTTCCCGTAGCTGTACCTGTCTGGTCATTTTCAGTAGCAGACTTTTATAATGGAGGATTTCTGGTAAGTAACCCTGTTTCTCAAATGTTAATTTTAAGTATAAGAACTCATAATAAAACATACTTTCAAGAAAGCTGTAGAAACATTTAATAATTTTTTGTTGTATATTTAAGATTTACTGCGGTGGGCTGGCGCCCTGCCCAGGGTTTGTTTCCTGCCTTGTGCCCTGTGTTAGCTGGGATTGGCTCCAGCAGACCCCCGTGAACCCTGTAGTTAGGATATATAGCAGGTTGGAAAATGGATGGATGGATATTTAAGATTTACACTGCAACATGCTTGTGTATTTGCACTAGATTTTTAAATAAATGTAAAAAGTACAGCATTGAAATGTGTTGGGTTCATAATATTTCTAATAGCATAAAAGCAGGTTATGACCAATAAACAATTCTGAATTGTAACAACTTAAAAAATAGATTTACTTCAATATAAAACAAGTGAATTGCATCCAATCACTCTAAATGATTTGCCTCAACTTAAAAATTGTGGGATCAATAAGATAAAAAGAATTATATTGAATCGGATTGAAAATATTAAGTGTGAATCATTACCTTAACTATTTTAAGTTGAATGGAGGTTAGGGCGGCACGGTGGCACAGTGGGTTCACTTCCCGGGTCCTCCCTGCGTGGAGTTTGCATGTTCTCCCCGTATCTCCGTGGGTTTCCTCCCACAGTCCAAACACATGCACGTTAGGTGCATTGCCAATCCTAAATTGTCCCTAGTGTGTGCTTGGTGTGTGGGGGTGTGTGCCCTGTGGTGGGCTGGCGCCCTGCCCAGGGTTTGTTTCCCGCCTTGCACCCTGTATTGGCTGGGATTGGCTCCAGCAGACCCCCCTGACCCTGTAGTTAGGATATAGCGTGTTGGAGGATGGATGGATGAATGGCGGTTATACTTTTTTCAGTGTGTCACGGCATGTTTGCATTTCCAATTAGACAGTCGTGTTACATTTCATTAGTTACTCGTTTAGACGCGCAGTCCGAAGGTGGATGTTGTGCCACCTCATCTGTGCTTTACTGGTGTCGTTGGGCAGATTTGTAGATTTCGGGTGTTTTGAGCACTGAAATCGTCACCTCCTGCGGCTCTTCGCTATCCGCTCTCTTGACAGAGTGTGACACGTGTCGGGGCAAAAATCACACCGGAGGTTCTCACCTCAAAAGAAGGCGCTAGGATGAGAGGACAGGCAAACAGAATAATTAGCTTTATTGCAGTAAACAATCACGCGGACTCAACCCATTTAGGCCAAACTGAGTTGAGCCCCGAACAAGCCAAAAGTCGCAGTTACAGTAATATAATCATTTCTTATCCTCCTGACCTCGCTCAAGACAACTCATTCGCTGCTTATTTGGACTCCCTGCTGCAGCTGGCCTCTTTCAAGTTTTTATGGAAACCACCAATATTCTCAGTGTTTTGGTATCCATCTTCACCTTTTGCTTCGCTTATTTTCTGGCCAGCTTTCAACTTGCAGGAGCTCCCCCTTCTCCGATCTTGGCCTGTCTCTCTCTATCCTTCTCCCCCGTCTCTGTTCTTTGAGCTTATAAGACCTTGGTGGTTGAATTAAAAATTAAATATGGCATGTGCCTTTATTTAACTATTTGCTTGGCATACCTAATTTGTGTTAATGCATACACTAAGTTTAATACTTATACATTTTCATATCTACTTATGCTAATACAAAAATACAATAACTTTTATTTTCCATACATGCCGTTTACTTCAAATGCAGATCTGGACGCTCATCCATCCATCCATTATCCAACCACTATATCCTAACTACAGGGTCTCGGTGGTCTGCTGGAGCCGATCCCAGCCAGCACAGGGCACAAGGCAGGAACAAATCCTGGACAGGGCGCCAGCCCACCGCAGGACACACACACACACTAGGGACAAATTAGAATCGCCAGTGCACCTAACCTGCATGTCTTTGGACTGTGGGAGGAAACCCATGCAGACACGGGGAGAACATTGAAACTCCACGCAGGGAAGCAAACCCAGGTCTCCTAACTGCGAGGCAGCAACTGAAGCTGCTCCTCTGTCTGGAGATGATCCTGTTCAGTGGATGCAGTGGATTCTCCATAATTGACAGGAGTCTGCTCAGCGCCCGTTGCTCTGCCACGGATGTCAAACTGTCCAGCTCTGTGCCTACAATAGAGCCTGCCTTCCTCACCAGTTTGTCCAGGCATGAGGCGTCCCTCTTCTTTATGCTGCCTCCCCAGCACACCACCATGTAGAAGAGGGCACTCACCACAACCGTCTGGTAGAACATCTGCAGCATCTTATTACAGATGTTGAAGGACGCCAGTCTTCTAAGGAAGTATAGTCGGCCCTGTCCTTTCTTGCACAGAGTATCAGTATTGGCAGTCCAGTACAATTTATCGTCCATCTGCACTCCCAGGTATTTATAGGTCTGCATCCTCTGCACAGAGTCACCTCTGATGATCACGGGGTCCATGAGAGGCCTGGTACTCCTAAAATCCACCACCAGCTCCTTGGTTTTGCTGGTGTTCAGGTGTAGGTGGTTTGAGTCGCACCATTTAACAAAGTCCTTGATGAAGTCCCTATACTCCTCCTCCTGCCCACTCCTGATGCAGCCCATGATAGCAGTGTCACCAGCGAACTTTTGCACGTGGCAGGACTCCGAGTTGTATTGGAAGTCTGATGTATATAGGCTGAACAGGACCGGAGAAAGTACAGTCCCCTGCGGTGCTCCTGTGTTGCTGACCACAACGTCAGACGTGCAGTTCCCAAGACGCACATACTGAGGTCTGTCTTTAAGATAGTCCACGATCCATGCCACCAGGTATGAATCTACTCCCATCTCTGTCAGCTTGTCCGTAAGGAGCAGAGGTTGGATTGTGTTGAAGGCGCTAGAGAAGTCCAGAAACATAATTCTTACAGCACCACTGCCTCTGTCCAAGTGGGAGAGGGATCGGTGTAGCATATAGATGATGGCATCCTCCGCTCCCACCTTCTCCTGGTATGCGAACTGCAGAGGGTCGAGGGCGTGACGGACCTGTGGCCTCAGATGGTGAAGCAGCAGCCGCTCCATGGTTCCATGCCCTGAAGCACCACAGCCACAATAACACAAGCAAATACAATACACTAATCACAATTCTCTTCTGTCTCTTTTTATATTCTTCTCCACACCTCCCAGCAAGCTTCGTCCACCTCCACCTACCTCTGGCTCACATGCTGGGTTCACAGCAATCCTATATACAGTATATAGTCCGACCCAGTAGAGCGTCTGTCCTTCCGGGTCAGATGGAGAACTTGAGTATTCTTCAGCCTGGAAGTACTTCTGGGCTTTCCTCCCCATGACTTGGCAGCACTTCCAGGCTATAGGTGAGATGTGACTCCCCAGGTTCTCTTGCAGCGTCCCCTGGTGGCACCTATGGTACCCAGCAGGGCTGTGTGAATTAAACTATATGTCCCATAGTGCGCTGCCGTCTAGCGTGTCTTGGGGTGTCCAGACCGGGTTGAGCTGCCCGCCATCTGTTACACCTCTTACACCAGAAGAGCTGTGGCAGTTGCTGTCTCAAATTGGGCTGTTCGGTGATCACGGATTGAACAGAAAGCTGTTATATTTCAGTCAGGAGAGGGTTAAAACCCTTATTTTTTTTAAGCCCATTTTGTTAAATTTTGAATTATTTATTTATGTTAATGTTACTTCTTCATTATCTGCATTGTGTACTACGCCCAGGTGATGCTCCAGTCGCTCTGCCACATTAAACCAGAGGGTCTCCCACAGTTCCTGGTGGTCCATTCGCTTACACTAGCGAGTCGGGGAGCTCTCGTGTTTCTCTGATTTCTACCTTTTTAATTTTGGATTTTTTAAAGTTTCTGCTCTTTTTTCTCAGCTACTCCTTGGATTTCATTTTCGGACACTGATTTGCTTTGTATTGCTTTTTGTTTTGGTCAGCTCCTCTTTGCCTTTGTGCCCCACTGAGCTTTATTCTGGATATTGGACTATAATTTTTTTATTTATAAAGATAATGTATTTTGCCCGATTACTAGCCGGGTTCTGTTGGTTTTGCTCCCCCAGTGGGCATTAGTGGAAATGCTTTTGGGACCTGCGTGCTTAGGAACATCAGGCTGACAAGAAAACTGAAATGGGGACAAGCAAGTGAGAGAAAAGCAAAAGTGAAAGCAGGCAGGCAGGCAGGCAGGCTGGAGGGAATTTCAGGCGCACAGAACTGCAATCCTGACGCTGATCTTCACATTCTCACTTCTTGAAAACATGTCCTCATGTCGTCCTTATGGATTAACGCGTGTAGACTGATCAGCAAATGTGGCAAATGTATCCACATAAAATGAAATCTATAACAGAGAGTGAAGGGGTCTCGATCCTTTTAGAGTCCACTGTGTCCTAAACGCAGGCCTCTTAGACTAATTGGGGACTCTAAACTTGGCCCGGTGTTTGATTGAGGGTGTCAGAGTCTCCAGCTCCCAGTTCACAAAATAAATGGACCAACGGCCTGAGTACTCCAATCAATTCCAAAGTCCATCTCTCCTTTCATTAGTATATTAAATAAAAATGTGGCAACACTGACTTGAGGCTTTCTACACTCTTCACCACAGCACTGATAAATGGCCGTAGTCTTACTGCGACAAAAGGGAAAAAAATTAATAAATAAATAAATACAAAATGCTGAATCACTACTGAGTGTCCAGCTGCCAGCTGCATGGCCGTCTGCCCTGCCCCTCAGCTGGCAGAAGAAACTGCAATGAATCTGCTTCTGTCAAGGGGGGGTGGGCTCAATGGGAAAGACGAGTAAAAGCACAAAATAAATCAAACATCGTGTGTTAAAGTAGTGCAGTCCAGCATACAGCGTGTTCAATGGTAATAACCTGCAGTTGGTGAGAATGGCGGGCGGCTCTGTGTCTGCATTGATATTTCTCTGATGGACACATGGCACACAGCTAGATAGATAGATAGATAGATAGATAGATAGATAGATAGATAGATAGATAGATAGATAGATAGATAGATAGATAGATAGATAGATAGATAGATAGCAAAGGCACTATATAATAGATAGATAGATAGATAGATAGATAGATAGATAGATAGATAGATAGATAGATAGATAGATAGATAGATAGATAGATAGATAGATAGATAGATAGATAGATAGATAGATAGATAGATAGATAGCAAAGGCACTATATGATAGATAGATAGATAGATAGATAGATAGATAGATAGATAGATAGATAGATAGATAGATAGATAGATAGATAGATAGATAGATAGATAGCAAAGGCACTATATAATAGATAGATAGATAGATAGATAGATAGATAGATAGATAGATAGATAGATAGATAGATAGATAGATAGATAGATAGATAGATAGATAGATAGATAGATAGATAGATACTTTATTAATCCTAAGGGGAAATTCACATACTCCAGCAAAATCATACTGATAATAACAATATTAAATTAAAGAGTGATAACAATGCAGGTATAACAGACAATAACTTTGTATAATGTTAACGTTTAAACCCCCCAAACCCCCCCCCCCCTGAGGTGGAATTGAAGAGTCACATAGTGTGGGATCTCCTCAGTCTGTCAGTGGAGCAGGACGGTGACAGCAGTCTGTCGCTGAAGCTGCTCCTCTGTCTGGAGATGATCCTGTTCAGTGGATGCAGTGGATTCTCCATGATTGACAGGAGTCTGCTCAGCGCCCGTCACTCTGCCACAGATGTCAAACTGTCCAGCTCCGTGCCTACAATAGAGCCTGCCTTCCTCACCAGTTTGTCCAGGCGTGAGGTGTCCCTCTTCTTTATGCTGCCTCCCCAGCACACCACCGCGTAGAAGAGGGCGCTCGCCACAATCGTCTGATAGAACATTTGCAGCATCTTATTGCAGATGTTGAAGGACGCCAGTCTTCTAAGGAAGTATAGTCGGCTCTGTCCTTTCTTACACAGAGCATCAGTATTGGCAGTCCAGTCCAGTTCATCATCCAGCTGCACTCCCAGGTATTTATAGGTCTGCACCCTCTGCACACTCTGATGATCACAGGGTCCATGAGGGGCCTGGTACTCCTAAAATTCACCACCAGCTCCTTGGTTTTGCTGGTGTTCAGGTGTAGGTGGTTTGAGTCGCACCATTTAACAAAGTCCTTGATTAGGTCCCTATACTCCTCCTCCTGCACACTCCTGATGCAGCCCACGATAGCAGTGTCACCAGCGAACTTTTTCACGTGGCAGGACTTGAGTTGTATTGGAAGTCCGATGTATATAGGCTGAACAGGACCGGAGAAAGTACAGTCCCCTGCGGCGCTCCTGTGTTGCTGACCACAATGCCAGACCTGCAGTTCCTGAGACGCACATACTGAGGTCTGTCTGTAAGATAGTCCACGATCCATGCCACCAGGTATGAATCTACTCCCATCTCTGTCAGCTTGTCCCTAAGGAGCAGAGGGTGGATGGTGTTGAAGGCGCTAGAGAAGTCCAGAAACATAATTCTTACAGCACCACTGCCTCTGTCCAAGTGGGAGAGGGATCGGTGTAGCATGTAGATGATGGCATTTAGGTAATGTATGTCATTTTTTATTATTATGAAGTTGTGTTTCTACATGTGGTCGCATGTTCTCTCAGGTTCTTTGTGCTTTATGGATGGTTTCACAAGAGGCAGGGCCACCTGTTTGTCTTCATCCCATTATATAAAAAGGGTGACAGGGCAGATGAAAGCAACTATAGGCCAGTAAGCTTAACATGCATCACAGGAAAATTAATGGAAGGAATTATTAAGAATAAGATTGAGCAACACCTGGCAAGGACAGGAGTTATTAGGAACAGTCAGCGTGGGGTCAGAAGACTGAGGTTATGTTTTACTAGCATGCTGGAATTCTATGAGGAGGCAACAAAAGGATACGACCAGAGTGGAGCAGATGAGATTATTGATGTGGACTTTCAGAAAGCATTTAATGAGGTGCCACATGAGAGGGTGGGCATCAAACTAAAAGAAGGGGCAGTTCAGGGTGTGTGGTGTAGATGGGTGCAGAATTGGCTCAGACACAGGAAGCAGAGGGTGATGGTGTGAGGAACTTCATCAGAACTGGCTGATGTTAAGAGTGGTGACCAGCAGGGGGTAGCGTTAGGGCCGCTGCTATTTTTAATAAATATAAATGATTTAGATAGGAATATAAGTAACAAGCTGGTTAAATTTGCAGATGATGCCAAGATATGTGGATTAGCAGATAATTTGGAATCCATTATATCATCACAGAAGGACTTGAATAGCAGACAGGCTTGGGCAGATGAAATTTAATGTCAGTAAATGTAAAGAAATACACGTAGGAAGTAAAAATGTGAGGTTTGAATACACAATGGTCTGAAAATCGAGAGTCCACCTTATGAGAAGGATTTAGGAGTCGTAGTGGACTCTAAGCTATCAACGTCCAGACAGTGTTCAGAAGTCATTAAGAAGGCTAACAGAATGTCAGGTTATATATCGCCTTGATGTGTGGAGTACAAGTCACAGGAGGTTCTCATCAGGCTTTATAACACACTGGTGAGGCCTCATCTGGAGTCCTGTGTGCAGTTTTGGTCTCCATGCTACAAAAAGGACATAGTAGCACAAGAAAAGGTCCAGAGAAGAGCGACGAGGCTGCTTCAGGGCTACAGGGGATGAGTTATGAGGAAAAATTAAAAGAGCTGGGCCTTTACAGTTTAAGCAAAAGAAGATTAAGAGGTGACCTGACTGAAGTGTTTAACATTATGAAGGGAATTAGTCCAGTGGATCGAGACGATGACTTTAAAATGAGTTCATCAAGAGCATGGGGACAAAGTTGGAAACTTGTGAAGGGGAAATTTCACACAAACATTAGGAAGTTTTTCTTTATACAAAGAATGACAGACACTTGGAATAAGCGACCAAGTAGTGTGGTGGACAGTAAGACGTTAGCGACTTTCAAAACTCGACTTGATGTTTTTTTTGGAAGAAATAAGTGGACAGGACTGGCAAACTTTGTCGGGCTGAATGCCCTGTTCTCATCTTGAGTGTTCTAATGTTCATGTTTGCCATGCGAACGTGGAAAATATTTCCATTTAACGAGAAATCTACAACAACGATAAAGTGAGCAGAAAGTGAAGGGGTCTGAAGCCACCCCAGTTTAAAATGCCTGGCAGGAAGCAGCCCTGATGGGGTGCCAGTCCAGTATGGCGCCCGTTCAAGTGCCCGCCCGCATTTGCTCAATTTGGAATTTCCATTAGACCTAACCCACTCCTCTTTGGAGACGTCTAAACGGCTTTATAAAAAAAATACCTGAAATTAACAATTAGATGTGTATCAAATAAGCTAAAACAGAAATCCATGCAAAGGAATCAGCACACGAGTCCCAGGAAGTGTTGATGTCAATCAGGGCTTTCACCAGCTGCGTCTGTAGCTCCTTGCCCTACACATGATCTTGCACTTAGTCGGAAGCCGCTAAGATTTGGGCCTTCAACCAGCTGGCACGCGTCTCTCCATCTCATTGCCGCAGATTGCTTCGTTTTTGCTGATTTGTTTGCAGAAAATGAAACTTTATCCCGCGTTTGTTGTAATCAATCTTCTCTGATGTTTTTGGTGGCACTCATTCTGCCAGGGCACTGGCTCCAGCCTTTAAAAGTTATGCTGAACTCACATCCTGACGTTAGGCCAGAGCCGTTTTTATTTCTTAAAATGTTCACCTGGAAAGTAGAAGAGAGTGTGAAAAGTCAGTCATACTAAGGCTGCAAAACTCAGGAAAAAAGAACAGAAGAATGGCACAGCATGAATGATTCCTTAACTCAGGCTGAATTGCTTGAGAAATGAAATGTCAAAAAGCTTTCTATTGAAACTCTCGAGACCTTTAATGTAATCCCAAATATAAGCCGCATCTGGATGAACTCCTTGTAGTTGCTCTGGGATGTTATGGGTGCTCAGAAGACGATAAAGCAAACCTCACCTGCCCACAATGCAAATCCTGCCGACTACACCGACTGTTCTGTCATGGTGTGATAAGACGGGTTGGGTCTGTGGTAATGCAGATTTCTTTTTAATAAAATGATGTGCTCAGGATCAGAGGGGGGTAATTGTGAATGGCAGCATGGCAGCTCAAGCTTGTGGGTGCAGGAGGTGGCACAGCAGCGAGATGACAGCGGGAAGGCAAGCTGATTGCTTGCAGGCGTGTGTGGCTGAGCCGCTCTCTCCATTGGCATTCCACAGGTCCTCAGGTGGAGCATCTGCATCCACAAGGTGTATGAAAAGGAGCCTGAGCGGAGAACTGGGGTGAAGGACCAGAAGTGGAGGATGGCAGGAAGAAAGGAAAGGTCAGTCCGAGGAGGAGGCAGAGCGGTCAGTGACCATGTGGAGAAGAGAGTGGACGGCACTCCAAGTGGTGGATCTCTCCCCACTATGCACCATGGAGGAGTAGATCATGCATGTGCTCCTAGGGATCCTATTAGTGCCAAGGAGGGGCAAGAGAGGAAGATGGAGCTGCTGTGGACACTGACGGAGTGAGGCAGGATGTGGGGGTCCGGCTCTGAGCATTACAACAGATTCCGAAGGCAACAGCTGGAGCAAAACCTGGAGAAAGGGATCTTAGCTGTGAGTCTGATTTTATATATTGTCACAGGAGGCTGGGGGACAGACCCAGCCAGGACGCCTGGAAGGACCGGGAGGTGGCGTATACATCCCCTGGGCCACGAGGGGGCAACCACTCTAAATCTTGAGGGGAACACAGGAGAGGAGCAAAGAGGCCCAAGCCCATTGTGGCCCGTGGCCACCGCCTGGGGGCGCTCCAAGCCTCACAGAGCCCGGGAACCATTCACTTCCACCACACCCGGGAAGATGGAGGAAGATCCTTCCAGGGATGCCCGGAGTACAAGAGCGGCGCTTCCGCTACACCAGGAAGTGCTGCCAGAAGAGCATCATTGAGCACCAGGAGCACATCCGAGTGGGAAGAAAAGGGGCCGCCTTCCTACAATCGGGGAGCTAGAGTCAGGAATGGGAGCAGGACGAAGCTCCTGTGAACAGAGGAAAAGGCGGCCCATGGACAGTGAGAGACAGGCCCGTATTAGGGGTGATTGGTGCTGGGAGCACAGTGTGCTGTGCGGGACTGCATCTATCGATGAATAAACGTGTGATTTTTATAAAGACGTGGTCTCTGTCTGGTGGGGTTCAGGCGTATCTCACAATATTCAGAGCTGAATTTCCATATTCACCTTTGATCTAAGATATTCAGAAATGGCTTTACATGTTTCATGTTTGACCAAATATATCTTTAGATTTTGACTTTACACATTGGGAATTAACTTTATATATTCTTGTATATTCATAATTGACGCTATATGTTCAAGTTAGAGTACATATTCAGACACAAATTTTATGTATTCAGATGCTGACATTATATATTCAGAATTTACTTTATATATTAAAGCTCAAGCTTTGTCACACATGTGCACATGGGAGGCAGCTAAACGGCTGAATGAGGGTAACTCCAGGGGGTGGCACCGTGCACAGACCCCTTCTGTCTTTCATCTGCAGACCAACTATGGGAATCTCTGCCCGGTCCCGATGATGTCACGTCCGGTTACGGTCCCGATGATGTCACTTCCTCTATCTGGCTTTAATAGCCCCATTCTGCTTGTTACAAGACATTTCAATTGTGGACTCAGTTCTGTAAAAAGAAACTATTGTTTAGTTTTTTTTTTGTTTTTTCAGACCTAATCTTCAAGTATACCTGGGGGGGGCGGGGGCGACCCCAAACCTTTTTATGGTGTCCTGTGTATCATTTCATACCTTTATATGTTTAAGTTTGGCTATATATTCAGACTCTGACTTTATATATTTGGAATTAACTTTATATATTCAAGTTTGACTTTATATATTTAGAATTGACTCTGTACTGTATGGCCAAGTTAGATTACATATTCAGACGCTCATTTTATAAATTCAGATACTGACACTATATATTCAAAATGGAGTTCACATATTCAAATTATTTGAGGGAAACTGAGATAGATAGATAGATAGATAGATAGATAGATAGATAGATAGATAGATAGATAGATAGATAGATAGATAGATAGATAAGAAAGGCACTATATAATAGATAGATAGATAGATAGATAGATAGATAGATAGATAGATAGATAGATAGATAGATAGATAGATAGATAGATAGATAGATAGATAGGAAGGGCACTATATAATAGATAGATAGATAGATAGATAGATAGATAGATAGATAGATAGATAGATAGATAGATAGATAGATAGATAGATGAAAGGCACTATATAATAGATAGATAGATAGATAGATAGATAGATAGATAGATAGATAGATAGATAGATAGATAGATAGATAAGAAAGGCATTATATAATAGATAGATAGATAGATAGATAGATAGATAGATAGATAGATAGATAGATAGATAGATAGATAGATAGATAGATAGAAAAGGCACTATATAATAGATAGATAGATAGATAGATAGATAGATAGATAGATAGATAGATAGATAGATAGATAGATAGATAGATAGATAGGAAAGGCACTATATAATAGATAGATAGATAGATACATAGATACAAAAGGCACTATATAATAGATAGATAGATAGATAGATAGATAGATAGATAGATAGATAGATAGATAGATAGATAGATAGATAGATAGATAAGAAAGGCACTATATAATAGATAGATAGATAGATAGATAGATAGATAGATAGATAGATAGATAGATAGATAGATAGATAGATAGGAAGGGCACTATATAATAGATAGATAGATAGATAGATAGATAGATAGATAGATAGATAGATAGATAGATAGATAGATAGATAGATAGATAGATAGATAGATAGATAGATAAGAAAGGCATTATATAATAGATAGATAGATAGATAGATAGATAGATAGATAGATAGATAGATAGATAGATAGAAAAGGCACTATATAATAGATAGATAGATAGATAGATAGATAGATAGATAGATAGATAGATAGATAGATAGATAGATAGATAGATAGATAGATAGATAGATAGATAGATAGGAAAGGCACTATATAATAGATAGATAGATAGATACATAGATACAAAAGGCACTATATAATAGATAGATAGATAGATAGATAGATAGATAGATAGATAGATAGATAGATAGATAGATAGATAGATAGATAGATAGATGTGAAAGGCACTATATTCTAGTTAAATAGAGTGTGTAAAACTTATAAATCCCATTCCTCCCACTCACGTAATCCAGTTTAGGGGAGGCCAGCGTCAGGCCCAAGCCCTTGATGAGATGCCAGTATATCGCAGGTCGACACTCCGACTCCTGCAGGGTCATTTTGGAGGTCCTGATGAAGCTCAGCAGCGCGGCTCGTCTCTCACCATCATTTCTGGCAGATCAGTATTAATGGCTGATGTGTCGAGTTCACGGCTGTGCCGAGCACACAGATGTTAGTTAGCCTAATGGCCGCTGGCTTAGCCTGAGTTGCTCTCACATTGGCTTCAGGCTCTGAAGGTATGAATGTCCACGTATGTCTGCAGATGCTGCGCTAAGCGAGATAGACATCACTGGAGACCCGAGCGCGCCGTGTGATGTTCTTCGGTTACCATGAGAATGCGCCGTGTCACAGAGTCGCTATACATAAGCCGCTGCTATGGCAACCGCACTTTGGTGAGATATCATCAATGTGTGTTGGAATTCCTCTGCTTTAGTCACTTTTGGTCGTAAGCCTTGGTAAACAAAGGAAATAGACAGTGACACTGGAGTTTGGGGACAAAGAAAGATGCCATCTCAGTGTTGCTAAGAGTAATAATCAGTCTGTGGTTCTCTGATGTCGAGGCCGTATCTCTCTGTCCGTCTGTCTCCTTCAGTTCCTCCTTCTCCTCACAGACAGACAGGTGTAATGCGGAGGTATTGATGTCTTTGCAGAGCCACCAAGTCAGTGGTGTTGTTTTCTGGTAATTTGGTCATTTAGGGCCACAGCGTCTTTCAGGTTTTGTTGTCAGGGAGTTCTTTAAGCCCTTACTGAGTGGGAAAAGGAAGTGACATTCTTGGGGACCGCAACTGCAAGTGACATCATCAGGGCGGGACCGGAAGTGACGTTCTTGGGTCCTGGAAGTGATGTCATCAGGGCGGGACCGGAAGTGACGTTCTTGGGTCCTGGAACTGGAAGTCACATCATCGGGGTGGGACCGGCAAGTGATGTTCTTGGGTCCTGGAAGTGATGTCATCAGGGTGGGACAGGAAGTGGCGTTTTTGGGGCCCACAACCGGAAGTGACGCTTTGGGGTCCTGGAACTGGAAGTGACATCATCAGGCCAGGACCGGAATCAGGCCGAGTTTCCTGTGTCTGGTCTGCAGAGATGAAAGAGAAAGGTTTATTGCACCCTGCCACCCCCCGGTCTGGCGTGGAGTTACCTTCTTTTGGTCCTTTTAGCTGCCTCCCATGCGCATGTGTGTGACGCACCAATCTAACTTAAAGCAGGCCCTCACTTGTCCAGGTACGGTTCTGCTGGCACCCACCAAACCCAAATTAGTCCATCGGACCACCAGATAGTGACGGGTGTTTCATCCCTCATGCTTATCCCGCTGCTGAGTCCAATGGCAGGGCACTTTACGCCACTCCAGCTGACTCTTGCCGTTGTTCTGTCCATACTGATCTTAGACTGGTGTGCAGCTCCTCAGCCATGCCAAGCCATTTCATGAAGCTCCTGACCCACAGCTCTTGTGCTGATGTTGCTGCCAGCAACTGTCTGGTACTCAGTGGCGACTCGTGATGCCAGCAAGGAGAGGCGACTTTCATGCACTTGGAGTTTTCATGGTCTACCACTGTGTGGTTTTGGGGGCTGCAGCTGATTCCACTTTACAATAAGAGCTCTTACAGCTGACTGGGGCAGAGCTGGCAAAGCAGGCACTTCACATACTGACTTGGCAAAAGTGGCATCCTATGAGACTCCATGGCCACTTTGAGGCACCTGTTAACAGCGGAACACCTGAACTCAATAATTTAGAGAGGTGCCCACATACGTTTAGCCACATAATTGTGATAAAAAAATTTGGCAGCAGACAAAAAAAGGTTTGGGGATGGCCACCCCGTATACTGAAAAATCAGCAAAGGAAAAGAATCAGGAGCGGAGTTCACAACTGAACGGACTAACAGGCTGAGTCGGCTCTATAAATATGGTGGGTAGGAGGAAGAGGCGGAGTCAGGGCGGCCGGAACAGGAACTGATGTGGCAGGAAGGTGGATTCTGGGTACCAGAAATGATGTCATCAGGGTTGGCTGGAAGTGATGTCAACAGGGGGTGGGACCGGTGGTGATGTCATTGAGAGGCAGGGCCTTCGGCTCAACTGCAGAGGAACAAGAGGAGGGAGGATCAGGTGAGAGTGCCCCCCCCGACCTCCATATGATATATGTGAGATATATGCGTTGCATTTGCCAATCCAACAGATCCATCCATTAACCAACCCGCTATATCCTAACTACAGGGTCACGGGGGTCTGCTGGAGCCAATCTCAGCCAACACAGGGCACAAGGCAGGAAACAAACCTCGGGCAGGGCGCCAGCCCACCACAGGGCACACACACACACACCCACACACCATGCACACACTAGAGACAATTCAGATCACGTATCACAAACATTTGTAGCAATAAAATGCATAGCTTTTCTCATTCTAATGGATGACATATCACAGAAGGTTTGTAACAATAAATCCCATACCAAATGGCATATAGCAGAGACATATGTATGGCATTTGTCACTGCAACAGACTCGGTGTCACAAACATTTTTAGTAATACTAGGGGGATTTGCTACCTGCTCGACTTGCTACCCCCCGCCCCCCCTTATCCGGGGCACGCTAAGCTCCAGTTACTTCACGTGTCTGCCGCTCGCATTGCGAAGGGGGGGTGGTGGGCTGAATGCACGCTAAGGTGATGCGTTCAGCTCATCTGCTGTTGCTGCTGCCGAGCTGCGTGTTCTGCTTGTCGTGCTGCGCGTCGATCATTTAAAATCCTGTACAGCAGCTGTCCTTTTGTCTCACTGCTTTGTCTCGTGTGACGTTTAAGTGTCTCTCATGGGACTCTCGTGGGACATCAAAGTGTCTTCCAAGAAGATCACGTATCGACTCAAGATTTTTTTTCATTATAATAGAGAGATAGTAATCATTCCAACAGTTGGCACATCATAATCATTAACACTGTTTTTGGTTTGGATGACGAATAACACTATTTGAGCCTGTAAACCAGGGGCGTCCAACTCTGGTCCTGGTGGGCCGCAGTGGCTGCAGTTTTCTCTGCTAATTAACTCCTTTTCCCTTCATTTTAATAGCCCTCATTTGAAGGCTTCAGTCTTCTGAATTGATTCGTTTCTTCATTAAACAGAAATGAGATGTGAAACGAGCCGACAGATGAGCAGCTACACTGAAACGTCAAACTCCAGCCAATTTCACTCCAACCAGTTTCTTAATGAGAAGCCAATTCTTGCTGTTAATTAAAGCCGTCATCGAATATCAGGACTTGTTGCTACTCTCATTTTGTTGATTTTCTGTTTTTTCTAAGACCACCATCAAGATGTTTGGGTGACCTGAGCAGACCAACATGACCAAGATCTTCACCTTTCTTTATCTTCAGGTTAGCTGGTCACGTGGCGACTTGTTTTGTGTCTCATTATTGTTTGGCTGCTCATTAAGGAAAAAGAAACAACTGAGGGGTCTGAGTCTTCAAGAGCAAGTCAAAGAAAATGAATTCAAAAGAAGTGAATTAGCATCAAAAACAGGTCACTCATTAAGGAAAGGGTTAGAATGAAAACCTGCAGCCATGGTGGTCCTCCAGGACTGGAGTTGGGGACCCCTGAACTAAGGGGTCTGAGTCACGTAAATTAAAATGAAGGCAAAACAAGTTCATCTATCTATCTATCAGTGGCACAAACGGCTCACTAATTAAGAAGATGGTTAGAATGAAAACCTGCAGCCACTGCGGCCCACCAGGACCAGAGTTGGACACCCCTGCTGTAAACTGTCCCCCATGCGCACGTGTGTGACATAATGTAGATAAGATCTGCTATATAGCGCCTTTCATACCAGGTGTAAACTATACAGTGCCTTCCTCACATTTCTACACATACACATAGCTCTTGTGTCTCTAATACAACTAAGCCCCCCTTGATGAGGTGTTAGGACGTCATCACACAGCCCATTGTGTCCATGAACTCTCCATAATGGCCCGCGCTGGGACACAAGCACTTGCCATCTCGTGTCACATGGCAGTGAGTCATTGTGGGATGCGATGTTAACAATAGCAGCCTGAGTGGGAGGCTCTCGTTCACATGACTCTAACCAACTCCAGTTAGTAGAATGCAAATCCTCCACGCCTGGAAGGGAGAAAGTGAGGAGGAAACGTCGGCACCTTCTGTGCTGCTAAGGATGTGCAAACAGACGCCGTTCAGGTGGGTCTTTAAATAGCCGAGGCGACGTTCTGATGTGCAGCTCTCAGTCGGTTGCCTTTCAGCTGCTTAATAGAGAAATGCAGGGCTTAAAGGAGAGAAAACAGGAAATCATTTGAACTTGTTGTTCCTGGATGTTGCTAAATCTTTTAACTTGGAAGTAACAAACATTTAGAGTCCTTTCAGTGAGCCATCAATCCCATGGTTCATGTCCACCTTAATAAAAGGATAGGTGTCTGTGTGTCTGCCTGTGTGTCCGTCCAGTTACTACGTCTATGTCATTCCAACAGATGGCGCATTACAAATATTAGCACTGTTTTTACAAATCCCATACCAGGTGGCACATAACTGAGATATCTGTGTTGCATTTGTCAAAGATATATGTTGCATTTGTCAACAGATCACGCATCACAAACATTTGTAGTAATAAAATGAATTGCATTTGTCATTCCAACAGATGACACATCACAGACAGTTGTAGCAATGAATCCCATACCAAATGGCGTATAATATACACACATGCATTGCATTTGCAAATCCAACAGATCACACATCACAAACATTGCCAGTAATAAAATGAATTGCATTTGTCATTCCAACAGATGGCGCATCACAAACATTAAAACTGTTTTTACTAATCCCATACTAAATAACATATAACAGAGGCACATGCATTGCATTTGTCACTCCAATAGATGATGCATCACAAACATTGGTAGTAATAAAATTAATTGCATTTGTCATTCTAACAGATGGTGCATTTACAGTGCTTTAGCAGTGCTTTTACAAATCCCATACCATAACAGAGATAAATGTGTTGCATCACAAACATTTGCAGCAATAATATGCATTGCTTTTCTCATTCCAACAGATGACACATCACAGACATTTGTAGCAATGAATCACATAGAAAATGACATATAACATTCACATATGCATTGCATTTGTCACTCCAGCAGATCATGCATCACAAACATTTTTAGTAATATAGTAATCGTTTCAACAAATGGCGCATCATAACACTGTTTTCATGAATCCCATACCACATAACATATAACAGAGACATATGCATTGCATTTGTCATTCCAACAGATGGCGCATCACAAACATTAAAACTGTTTTTACTAATCTCATACTAAATAACATATAACAGAGGCACATGCATTGCATTTGTCACTCCAATAGATGATGCATCACAAACATTGGTAGTAATAAAATTAATTGCATTTGTCATTCTAACAGATGGTGCATTACAAATATTAGCAGTGCTTTTACAAATCCCATACCATAACAGAGATAAATGTGTTGCATCACAAACATTTGCAGCAATAATATGCATTGCTTTTCTCATTCCAACAGATGACACATCACAGACATTTGTAGCAATGAATCACATAGAAAATGGCATGTAACATTCACATATGCATTGCATTTGTCACTCCAGCAGATCATGCATCACAAACATTTTTAGTAATATAGTAATCGTTCCAACAAATGGCGCATCATAACACTGTTTCCATGAATCCCATACCACATAACATATAACAGAGACATATGCATTGCATTTGTCATTCCAACAGATGGCGCATCACAAACACTAACACTGTTTTTACAAATCCCATACCATAATTGCATATAACAAAGTGCCTGCCACTGGAGTTGGGGCTAGCAACATCCCTGTTAAGTGGGTCCAGATCTACTAAGAGGGAAGGTGTAGCCTTTGTGAATTTTGATGCCTGCACTCCATTTCTAAGCTTTGTGGTGGTAGGAACCACAACAGCCCTGGCCAATGATCACTTCTGGGAAGAGTACACTTTTAGAACCCATGGGGGGTTAAGCAGCTAAGACTCCATCTAGTGGCCATGGGTGACCCTGCAGACCTAAACCGTTACATATGCAAAAGTATCTCGTGAGCACACAGGAGTTTATCATGCACATGAGAAAGTGTTTTGAGCATGCAAATGTTTCCTGGGTGCATGTGAAAATATTTTGTGAGCTTGCAAAATTTTTTTGACCCACAAGAAAGTTTTTCATGTTTACAAAATAATTCTGCATGCGTACGGGAAACTTTTGTGCGTTCACAACATTTTACACTTTTTTTACATGCTTGAGAAAATTTTGTGTGCTTACAAACTATTTTTCCATTTGTGTGGAAAAACTTCTCATGATTTTAAAAAACAACATATTTTTATTTATTGTGAGCATGAGAAAGTTTTGTGTACACGTTTCACATGTGCACACAAACTATATTTGCCTTTGTGATTTGCTTGATGCTCAGCAGATGTTGCTGCTCTTTGTCACTTCATTTGTCTATCACTTCACAGTAAGAAGTCCACAACTGCAGGCCATTTAAATAGATAGATAGATAGATAGATAGATAGATAGATAGATAGATAGATAGATAGATAGATAGATAGATAGATAGATAGATAGATAGATAGATAGATAGATAGATAGATAGATAGATAGATAGATACGGACCACATTTACAGAGCAATTGGAGGGCTGTTGTTGCCTACTGTCAGTATTATAAAATAAATAAAAGAAGGCTCGAGTGCCCCTCTGCTGCTCCTTTCCTCCTCACTTTATGCTCAAAGACCAATCATCTTAAGGTGGCCCTTAACTCAGCCTCCTAAGGTCACCTGAAGCACCCGAGGATCACCAGAGAACCTTGTCACCATCTGTTGGCAGCAGGTGGAGTTACACCCTGCTCTGCTCTTCCAGATGCCCACTAACCTTATAGGAAGTTTGACAAATGAGAGGAGACCGTTCCGTCCGTCGAACCCATTAATTTAGCTAATAGCTACACTTTCCTGATTCCTCATCCAGATTCTTCTTAAAGGTTGTCAAGGTTTCTTCTTTAAAATGGCCGCTCATGACTGCTGTGATGTGATTCCTGGTGACCCTGCAAAACCCATGCAAGCAGACAATCTAAATTTAAAGTGTCTGGCTGACTGTGTGCCCCCGAGGCACTGGCTTGTTACCCGTTAGCAGGCAGGCACCATTCACGTTTCTCTATGACTTGAATACATCACCTTTAAATAGCGTCTTTTCTACTGTGGAGATCTTACAATATACGTGACAAGCTTTATGTTATATAGTGCCTTTCACATAACTAAAAAGAAATGCACAATGCAGCACAAACCTGCAGACCACCTTGCTGTGCTTGGTCTAAATCTGCCAGGCTAACACATCTTTTTGATTAATTAATTACAAGCCTGCAGTGCAAGTAGGAATTTATGGCATAGTAGTTAAGGCTTTGGACTTCAAATCCCTGAGCAGATCACTTCACCTGTCTGTGCTTGGAATGGAAAGACAACATCCCCCTGATAACGCTATAATGCCCTTTGCAGTTGGCAGCACAGTAAGATGTCTACATACAGAACAACTGGCAGGTGATGCTGATGAGGAGAATCTGACATTTTGGGTAAACCAAAAAAATAACAAAAGGTCCACAGTGGGTACATTGGCACTGTGTGAATTCTACCCACTTTCAGCTGTCATGCCTTGACAGGTTCAATGAGATCTCACAGAAGGCTATTCATCTTTCTTTCTTTCTTACTGAAAGTTCCCAGCCCTATGCCACCCAGCCCACCGGCCCCTCCTTCAGCTATTTGAGGACGCCCATCAGCTGAGCACTTCGCTCATCAATTCCACTTCTTCCTGAAAATGTACTTTTAAGCACCTTAATTGCATTTCTGAGATAACCCTGTGGGCCAGTGACAGGAAGCCTGCCCATATAGAGCGGAGCGGCGGTCGGCTCTTTGCTTTAAATCAATCAGAGCTCCATGGCTAATGCAGCTCTGGGCCGCTCCTCAGGAAGCATTAGGCCTATTAGTCGGACTTGGCAGGAACAGCAGATAAGAGATTGATGAACATCATGCACCGTGACGGGCAGGTCAGCGCAGGGGGCTCTGCAGTGAGCAGGGAGAGGCCTACACGGTCCTAATCCCAGCCTCGCCAATGCCCTGCTCAGAAGGCACGGGCTGACGAAGAACCGGTGGCGTGAAAAGTCCTGAAACTCAGCTGGCCATCTGGGTTCTGTGACAGGGATATGAGTGTCCAGAGGTGACAATGACATTGGGTGCACTTAGAGATGGCATGTGCAATACAGCATAAGAAATAAATAGAAAGGAAAAGAGATATTAAACATAGATATGAAAGGCACTATAGATAGATAGATAGATAGATAGATAGATAGATAGATAGATAGATAGATAGATAGATAGATAGATAGATAGATGAAAGGCACTATATAATTGATAGATAGATAGATAGATAGATAGATAGATAGATAGATAGATAGATAGATGAAAGGCACTATATAATAGATAGATAGATAGATAGATAGATAGATAGATAGATAGATAGATAGATAGATAGATAGATAGATAGATAGATGAAAGGCACTATATAATACATCAATAGACATGACAAGCACTGTATAACAGATAGATAGATAGATAGATAGATAGATAGAGAGATAGATAGATAGATAGATAGATAGATAGATAGATAGATAGATAGATAGATAGATAGATAGATGAAAGGCACTATAAAATAGATAGATAGATAGATAGATAGATAGATAGATAGATAGATAGATAGATAGATAGATAGATAGATAGATAGATAGATAGATAGATAAAAGGCACTATATAATTGATAGATAGATAGATAGATAGATAGATAGATAGATAGATAGATAGATAGATAGATAGATAGATAGATAGATAGATTAAAGGCACTATATAATACATCAATAGACATGACAAGTACTGTATAACAGATAGATAGATAGATAGATAGATAGATAGATAGATAGATAGATAGATAGATAGATAGATAGATAGATAGATAGATGAAAGGCACTATATAATAGATAGATAGATAGATAGATAGATAGATAGATAGATAGATAGATAGATAGATAGATAGATAGATAGATAGATAGATGAAAGGCACTATATAATAGATAGATAGATAGATAGATAGATAGATAGATAGATAGATAGATAGATAGATAGATAGATAGATAGATAGATGAAAGGCACTATATAATAGATAGATAGATAGATAGATAGATAGATAGATAGATAGATAGATAGATAGATAGATAGATAGATGAAAGGCACTATATAATAGATAGATAGATAGATAGATAGATAGATAGATAGATAGATAGATAGATAGATAGATGAAAGGAAATATATAATAGATAGATAGATAGATAGATAGATAGATAGATAGATAGATAGATAGATAGATAGATAGATAGATAGATAGATAGATGAAAGGCACTAGATAGATAGATAGATAGATAGATAGATAGATAGATAGATAGATAGATAGATAGATAGATAGATAGATAGATAGATAGATAGATAGATAAAAGGCACTATATAACACATAGACACACAGGCAGTGTGCTGCTGAATTTAACAAGTCATCCCGCAGATCACAGACGGTTTATTTTGCCATCCTCCTCAGTCATTGATCGATATTGATTGCCCTTCAGCAAGTTACAGCATTTCAAGTGCCAACTGGCTGTGACCCTTACTGAGACTCCCCCACTGCCTCGCCATCCCATAATACCATGCCACGTCCTCACTCCACCCCATGCATTGTGAGGCAGCAGGAAGCTCTTAACTTGTGCTTTATTTTCAAGGGTCTCTCCTTCAAAGTTCAGACTCATGGGATTAAGACCCCACATAAAGCCACGTCGGTGATGACTGAGAAGACCGCCGTCCAGCCACTCCAGAGTGCGCACGAGGCTCTGACGGGCTCTGCATGGCACCATCTGCAGACACAGGCAGTCTGACCGGTTTGACTCGGATGGTGCCAGTCAGCTGCAGCGAGGGGAATCAGACGGTTCCTTGGCTGCCACCTGCTGCTGTCTTTCAGTACTGCAGGGGATTTAAGGAGCTGTCGACTTATACTAGTGAAGCAGCTGACTTTGGCCTGGCATTTCAGGGACTAACGTCACAGGTGGTCTTGGCGTCTGCAGGACTGAGTGATTCACTCAGATGGCCGCGACATTTCTGTCCTGCAGTACTGAGGGGTCTGCTTAGGACTTTTAATAAATACCACATGTCGATTTAAAACAGCAGACAGCCGTCCCTTTTTTCCATCATGATTATTGACTGTCACCCCACTAGATTCTGGGACAGTGCTGCTCCTCTGGTCATTGGGCTACTAACAGCTGCTTGTACTGACCACTACCTTTGGATACCCACTGTGTGTTTTCTGTCTATGTGTTGTGTTGTATGCACTGCCATTGTCCCACTGCCACTAATCTGTGGGGACATACTATACTGTCTATAAATGTCACTATTTAGACCCAGTGAATTCCAGGTGACATCAAGTGTCCAGCTTCTGATCAAACTCAAAACAAAGGTCCCCTCAATATGAGTCCCACCTCTCCCTAAGTGTTTCCCAGAGACCCCCTGATCCCCCTCCCCCAAATAATCCAATAAACCAGCATTGATCCACCGTGACAATTTTCTGCAAGATCAACACTGACTGCAGACCCCCAAGGACGTGTGCTGCGCTTATGCATCTCTTCTGTCAATGCTCTGTGGTCAGACGCGTCTCGCACTTTCATTTTCCACGACTCCCCTTTCAGGTTATTTTTAACACAGCACCTCCAGACTCCCAGGATGCACCATCTTATTTCACTGGACGTGAGGCGCTACGTTCTGGACCCTGGTATTCTATTATGGGGAAATGGAGGCTATCCCTGTGGTAAGTGGTTCATAGCAGGGACCCACCCTGGGCAAGACGTGAGTCTGATCATTAGAAGTCTACATGTGGTCACGTCTGGGTTGTGTGTTACGGCGTGTAGACACAGAACAAAAAAAATTCAAAACTTAGAAAGAATAAAAATGGACGTGTCGATGTGCCATCTGACAGTTGTAGTCAAGTGCCCACGTTTGTGGTTTGAAGCCATCCTAGTCTGAAAATGTTCAGGCCTGTATGAGGGCAAATAATAAAGACAGAAAAGGCGCTATATTTTCAACAGGCCTTTTGTGACTCAGTTCTTTTGGTGCCACAATGATAGAAAGAGAACTTCTGACTTCTGACTGAAGACAAAAAGATCAGTCGCCGTCACAATATGGCGCTTCAGCTTAGGAAGCAAACAGTACTGAAAGATTCCAAAAATGTCCACTAGAGGGGGAAAACGTCAAAACCATCTAAACGCTCCTCAGCTCCCAAGTGCATTCAAATGAACCGCAAGGGACCGTGGGTTAACCCCGCCTTTATAGGACTGAGGGCAGTCCCTTGTGATGATAGGCAGTTGGCCCCGCCTTTTGGGGAACCACCCACAAAACACTAGGTACATACAGACAAGATACACAGTGTGGCAGAGGGAGTCCGAAAACAGTTTGGTATGCCAACCGGGTTAATCTGGTTTAGTTTGAACAAAAGAAAAGTAAATGAAAAGATGCACAGGATGGCGCTACAACAAATGGTAGGCTTATAGCCTTCTGTTGCCCTCTAGTGGCGCTCTTAGAGGGTGCTGGCCTGGAGTCGTTCCTTGTGGGGGCGTCACCCTTTTATATGGGGCGGGGCCTCTCTGGCTCCATTGCCCTCAAGCGGAGGTTTCTTGCTGTTTTGAGAGAAATAGAAGACAAGACTGTTAGTGACAGCGCCCCCTCTCATCTCGGGGTGGTACAACGTGCCTTAGGTGAACCTGGAAGGGTACCATCTGGCACACATGCATGACAACAGATAAATAGGAGCTAAATGATCAATAAATGTAACCAAAGATAGATAGATAGATAGATAGATAGATAGATAGATAGATAGATAGATAGATAGATAGATAGATAGATAGATAGATAGATAGATAGATAGATAGATAGATACTTTATTAATCCCAAGGGGAAATTCACATACTCCAGCAGCTCCTTACTGATACAAAAAACAATATTAAATTAAAGAGTGATAACAATGCAGGTTTACAGACAGACAATAACTTTGAATAACGGTGGTGCAGGTGGTGCAGTGGTAGTGCTGCTGCTGCTTTGCAGTAAGGAGACTGTGGAAGATTGTGGGTTCGCTTCCCGGTTCCTCCCTTTGCGGATAGCACTTTGAATACTGAGAAAAGCGCTATATAAATGTAATGAATTATTATTATTATTATTATTATTACCCCCCCCCCCCCCCCGAGTGGAATTGAAGAGTCGCATAGTGTGTTGGATGAACGATCTCCTCAGTCTGTCAGTGGAGCAGGACGGTGACAGCAGTCTGTCGCTGAAGCTGCTCCTCTGTCTGGAGATGATCCTGTTTAGTGGATGCAGTGGATTCTCCATGATTGACAGGAGTCTGCTGAGCGCCCGTCGCTTTGCCACAGATGTCAGACTGTCCAGCTCTGTGCCTACAATAGAGCCTGCCTTCCTCACCAGTTTGTCCAGGCGTGAGGCGTCTTTCTTCTTTATGCTGCCTCCCCAGCACACCACCGCGTAGAAGAGGGCGCTCACCACAACCGTCTCATAGAACATCTGCAGCATCTTATTGCAGATGTTGAAGGATGCCAGCTTTCTAAGGAAGTATAACCGGCTCTGTCCTCTCTTACACAGAGCATCAGTATTTGCAGTCCAGTCTTATTTATCATCCAGCTGCACTCCCAGGTATTTATAGGTCTGCACCCTCTGCACACAGTCACCTCTGATGATCACGGGGTCCAGGAGGGGTCTGGGCCTCCTAAAATCCACCACCAGCTCCTTGGTTTTGCTGGTGTTCAGGTGTAGGTGGTTTGAGTCGCACCATTTAACAAAGTCCTTGATGAGGTTCCTATACTCCTCCTCCTGCCCATTCCTGATGCAGCCCATGATAGCAGTGTCATCAGCGAACTTTTGCACGTGGCAGGACTCCGAGTTGTATTGGAAGTCCGATGTATATAGGCTGAACGTTCTCGCTTGGTTTAGTTCTTACTTATCAAATCGATTCCAATATGTACAGAAATGTGCTGACAGGACTCCATCATTATACACAGAAGTTCAATATGGTGTCCCGCAGGGCTCAGTACTGGGACCTTTACTGTTTTCACTTTATATGCTTCCACTGGGATCTCTCATTAGGAAACATCATGTTAACGTTCACTCGTATGCAGATGACACCCAATTATACCTTTCATTTAAATCAGATGAAGTTTCTCCAATGTTGTCTTTAATTAGTTGTGTTAGTGAATTAAAGGAGTGGATGAATAAGAACTACTTGTCTTTAAATACAGATAAAACAGAGATGTTAATTGTTGGAGGGAATGACGCTGATCACAACAATATTTTGTCGTCATTTAACTCAGTTGGAATCCCAGTCAATTTTACTGAATCAGCCCGCAATCTAGGAGTTATCTTTGACTCTAGCATGTCATTTAAAGTGCATATTACAAAGTTGTCCAAATTGTGTTTCTTCCATCTTAAATATGTTAGGAAATTAAGGCGCTTTTTAAATAAACAGGATTCTGAGAAACTAATTCATGCATTTATCTCTAGTAGGATTGACTACTGCAATGCGGTGTTCACTGGATGTTCAAACTGTTCTTTATACAGCCTCCAGTTAATCCAAAATGCGGCTGCAAAAATTTTTACAAGAACAAGAAAATACGAACACATAACTCCAGTTCTTAAATCCTTACATTGGCTCCCGGTTAAGTTTAGGGCAGATTTCAAAATCCTTCTTTTAACATATAAAGCATTAAATGGCCGAGGTCTGGCTTACTTGTCTGAACTTATCATGACTTACAATCCTGAGCGCACATTAAGATCTCAAGATGCCAGTCTGCTTATGATTCCAAGGATTAATAAAATAACAGTGGGAGGTCAAGCTTTTAGTTACAGGGCCACTAAACTGTGGACTGGTCTGCCTGCTACTATAAGAGATGCCCCTTCGGTCTCAGCTTTTAAATCCCAGCTGAAGACTCACTACTTCAGTTTAGCTCACCCTGACTAGAGCTGCTGATTAACTGTACAGACTGCATCTCTGCTGTTAGTCATTAGCACTTAAACAGAAGTAACATGACAGTTAGAATTGTATACTCACCCTCACTTATTCTGTTTCTCTTCTCGGTACTCAAATGTGGCACTTGGTGCCACGGCCCACCTGCCAAGTTGCTTTGCCTGCCTAAGGATAAGTCATCCCTGATGGAGGATCACAGGAATCGTGGGAAAGAGGGGTCCTTTCATCAGATTGGCTGGCCCAGCACTGTTTCAGCCGTGGAATGGCCAAATGGGGGAGGCAGCTTGAAGGATGAGGTCTCCAGGACTCTACACAAATCCAAATCTTATTATGGGATATATCATCTACTGTTAAATTCAGCTCTGTACTTCTAAAATTTATATTTTTTATTTCTTACTATATTGAGGAATTGTTCTGTTCTGTGTACTGCATTGTATTGTATTGACCCCCTTCTTTTGACACCCACTGCACGCCCAACCTACCTGGAAATGTCAGACCTGCAGTTCCCGAGACGCACATACTGAGGTCTGTTTGTAAGATAGTCCACGATCCATGCCACCAGGTATGACTCTAATCCCATCTGTGTCAGCTTGTCCCTGAGGAGCAGAGGTTGGATGGTGCTGAAGGCGCTAGAGAAGTCTAGAAACATAATTCTTACAGCACCACTGCCTCTGTCCAAGTGGGAGAGGGATCGGTGTAGCATAAAGATGATGGCATCCTCCGCTCCCACCTTCTCCTGATATGAGAACTGCAGAAGGTCGAGGGTGTGTTGGACCTCTGGCCTCAGGTGGTGAAGCAGCAGCCTCTCCATGGTCTTCATCACATGTTACGTCAGAGCGACAGGCCGGAAGTCGTTCAGCTCAAAGGTATGAAAATCGAGTAAAACAGACACAAACATAGCAGCTGAACCCCAGCCTGGGGAGGATGGCATATGAAACTATCCAGATGTTCGGCCGTTGGTATTAAGGAGTCCCAATTGCATTTCTTGACATACTTTGATGGCTGAAAGCCCTCAATGCTGGTGTGTTAGAGAGGCGGATGTGCAGCGTTGTTCATTCACAATAGCACTCAGTGTTGTCTTCCTTCCACCATTACCTCCAGCTGGGCCAGAGGATATCCATAACTGAGCCTTCTTAGTCAGCTGGTTGATTCGGCGGGCCTCTCTTGAAAGTGATGTCACCAGCCCAGCACACCACAGTGCTGGACAACAGGTGAGGGATGTCACCACCCAAACTAAAGGAACGCAGTCTTGTTCATAAAGGCCATCAAGCTGGTCTTCACTCTCTGCTCCATTACTACCTCCGGCGGGTCCAGAGGGCATCCCAGCACTTTAAAGAGAGAGGCCCACCCCTTTAAATCAGCTTGTTGATTTGGTGGGCCTCTCTTGAAGTGATGTTAATGGCCGACCACACCATACTGGCCATCACAGAGTGATGAAGATGTGAAGGACGTCACCCCGTACATCACAGGAGCACAGTCTCTTAACCCTTAAACCGCCACATACTTGGGGGGATTAATATACCCCTGGACACCAAATACTTTTTTGCTGCACTTTTTAAGGAAACGTCACAATTCACCAAGAAAAACAGAAATTTTAATGGAACACATATTTTTTTAATGCAAAGAGCATCACAATTACTGCAACAATCTCTTATGATGCGTACAAAAGGTGCAAGTGACACCACTGAAGAAATTCGGTAAATCACCGACTGCGCCAACTGCGCTTGTACTGGCTGCACGTGAGCTCACAGAGGCCAACGCTGATGCCTGCAGGCTAAATCCCAGGGACAGTGATGCTGATTGGCTAGGGGGCGCCAGTGGTCACGAGCTGACTGCTCAACGAATGTACGGCATGGACTGATCAGCTCCGGCGGGCTAGCAAATTCCACTGGGAACCGACAATAGCCAGTTCCAGCGGTTTAAGGGTTAAAGGAGTCTGTGCTGCCCTTTCTTCTGTGTCATGAGACCACACCAGCCTGTCATTGTTGCGGACCCCCTGAAAGTGAGCCGGCCCGTTTAATTAGCTTGTTGATTCAGTGGGCCTCTCTTAAAAGTGATGTAACCGGCTTAGCAGCACCACAGTGTAGAAAATCGCACTGACCATCAGAAGAGTTGGAGAAGATGTGAAGGATGTCACTTGTCCAATTAAAAGTCCATCCATCCATCCATTTTCCAACCCGCTGAATCCGAACACAGGGTCACAGGGGTCTACTGGAGCCAATCCCAGCCAACACAGGGCACAAGGCAGGAACCAATCCCGGGCAGGGTGCCAACCCACCGCAGCCAATTAAAAGTCTCCTGATGAAAAGAGCCTACTCTGCCCCGTCTTCTGCAGTTGCTGTTCTGAGACCAGTCCAACATGGCATTGGTCTGGACCTCCCCAAGTGCTTGGAGCAGTGTACCATCTCCACATCCTAACCCTGGTGACCTGGACGCAGAGGCTCTTTGGTGTGGTTCCTTGGTTCTGCTGATGTTCTCCCCCTGACTCCTCTCTCTCTCTCTCCCCACTTATTAAACACAACATTAGCCCAGAATCATCTAAGACTGCGATATGGATGGGTGTTGCTCTCATCCAGATCAGAAACACAGTCCATGAGTCTCAAAAACTGTGGTCTGCCCAACAGATGGTCCATCATCCAGGACACCACAGGCTCATCCGCCCTTAGTTTAACCTCTTAACAGGGATGGCTGGATGGTATCGAAGGTACTGGAGAAACCCACAGAACATCACCCTCACGGTGTGGTCAGCTTTATCCAGCTTTGTGGAGCCGAGAGAGAATCACATCTTCCACACCAAATCTTTGTCCATTAAATTTTGGGAGTGGTCCTTCACAAGACGAGTCCTGTAGTCCAAGGCCCATCTCCTGAAGTTCTTCATGATGCGAGACATCAATGCCACTGGTCTGTGGTCACTGGGTGAAGAGGCGCCTGCCTTCTTTGGAACACGAACAATGCAGGATACTTTCCATGGCAGCAGCACTTTCTGAAGCCTCAGTGACAGATGGAACAAAGTGACAGACAACACCACAAAGGTGGTCAGCACAGGCCTTAAAAACTTGAGGGCCGACTCCATCTGAGTGCAGTGACATTCATTTCTGTGGTGACTCTTCTTATGAAGTCAGTAGATGGATTGGGAGAGCATGGAGGGTCAGGAGGTCGCTGGAAAGGGGTGTGTGGTGGTCCTGATATCTGCAAAAGGACGAAGGTCCAAGTCTTTAGAGTCCTGGTGTTCCCTGTCTTGTGAGACATGGATGCTATCCAGTGACCTGAGATGAAGACTGGACTCCTTCATGTGTGTCTCTCTGGAGAGTCCTTGGGTCCCGTTAGTTTGACTTTGTGTTGCTCACCGAGTCCTGAATGAGGCACATGACCTATATCGTGAGGGAGCGTCAGTTACGGCACTACAGCCATGTGGTGTGATTACCCTGAGAATGATCAGCTCACAGGACCCTCATTGTTGGAGCAGGACAAGGGGACGGCCACATAATACCTGGCTGTGGCAGATAGAGGGTCATTTCCAGAGGGTGGGACTGGACTGCATGTTTGCCCTGTGGGGTTGCCAACCGGTGTGGTGAGCACTCCAACCTGCTGTACCAGTGCCTGCTCCCCAACCTGACCTGACCTGTAGCTTTCCCACTTGTCCCCTCACTTGGTTATCAGTTACAGACAGCCCGTAGTGATAGTGAGAGGTGGACTCTTCACTGGCCATACTAGATGAACTGGTAGAACTTGTTGATGAAGTAGGAAAGGTGTGGATAGACTGGTCAATGGAGAGTTGTGGTGGTGGTGGTTGTGGAAGGAGTGAACATCTATTTAGACAGTTGGTTCAGGGTGTCAGCTTTGCCCACATCCTCTTGTAGCACCTGAGCCCTGGATTGCTCAAGTCCAATAATGATGCCCAGTCCATTCCAGAGGTCTTTCATGTTCGTGTTTTCCAGTTTCATTCACTTCACTCAGCTTTGCCTTCAGCCCTCGCTGTGCGCCCTTTGAGTTTCTTGGTCAACAGATCTTTTAACTTCTTAGTAATCCAGGGCAGTGCTGAGGACCTCCAGGACTTGGCATGTTCTGCCAGTCCACTCCATGTGTCACTTAATAAACTGAGGTGGCCAATATGAGACAAGTAGGTCAGATTCTGTCATAAAGGGTCTACGCGCCCTTGGCAGTTTCCACTTTTTTGGTTTATGGAGTTCCCAAGAATGACTTCTAGACACTTCAGTTTATTTATTGGCCGGCACCTCCTGACTCACCCGTAGGTGAAACACCCCCCACATGGACTTGTCTTGATGTCTAGTTATGCAAGATGTTGAGCTTTTTGGAGTCCCTCCCATGCTTAGCCCTCTAGACCCCCAAAAAACCCTCAATTGTAGGCCATGTTTGGGTCATATTTTATGTAGAAAATGATACCCTTATGGTAAAAAGTAAACCAATAGGTGTCTTCAGCAAAACCGATTGGAAGGACTTGAAGTTGTGCAGGCCACATCAACGGATGGGAGATGAGGGGCCAATGTTACTTCTTTGTGCAAAACCTCAAAAAAGTGGAGATCGGTAATATCAGCATGTGGAATGAATGTCATATTATATGAGTTTGAGGTTGCAGATCAAGAATATGATCATATTTTTGATATTTGACTCCTTACCAGTGGTCCTAGCCCTCCAAGAGACACCACCACTCTCAGAAAGATAAAAGGTCAAACATAAGCATGTGACGTATCATTTGAGACCATTTCATGGTCAGGGATTATGAATTTGAGGGTATTTTTAATCTTTGATCCTTTTTTAGGGGTCTAGACCACTATGGACCTCCGTCAGACAAATGTCAAGCACAGGCATGTGACATATCGTTTGAGACTATTTCAAGGTCAAAGATTACGAATATGATGTTACTTTTGATATTTTTTGATTACAATCGAGAATATTTAGACTTTAAACATTTGAATTGAAGCACATATTTTAAAATTTCAAATATTTGATGCAGTTTTCCTAATTTAATATGTGATTCTGACTCAGAGCATTTCTTATGAACATCCTGAATTAGGGCGGTTTACGCTAATTTAGACTTTATCAATATCGAATCCCAAGGGATTTCATTTGGCATTTTTGACACAGCGTAAGACTCTTTACTGTCAAAGGGGAGGCAGGGCACTGCAAAGTGATCTAAAGAAATGACGAGTAGAAAACACAGAATAATTGATGGCATAAGTACGGATATTCACCTCCTCAGTCACCGTTTAGTCGACGGCAGCCATGCCAGCCTGGAGTCCGTGTGCTCAGGTCTTTCTCTGTCTGCTCTGCCATTTTTCTCCATTCAGAACTGCTCAGGCTCTGTCAGGTGGCATGGAGATCGCGAGTGAATGGCCTTTGTGAGGTCCGGCCACAAGTCCTCCATTGGACTGAGCTCTGGACTCTGACTCGGCCACTCCAGGACATTTATATCGTTGTTGTTCTGAAGCCCTTCCTGCGGAGCTTTGGCTTTATTCTCGGGCTCTTTTTCCTCCCCCAGGGTGCTTTGTTTCTTGTTGACTCCATCAAGTTTTCCTCCAGGATTTCGTCGTATTTTGCTGCATTCGTTTTCCACTTGCAAGCCTTCCAGGGCATCAAGCAGAGAAGCTTCCTCACCCACTGAAGCCACCACGGTGAGGATGGTGTGCTCATGATAATGTGAAGTGTAACATGACATTTAATTTGCTCAGACCACAGAACCTTCTTCTAGCTGACTTCAGAGTCTCCCAGGTGCCTTCTGCTCAGATTTCCTGGGTGCTTTTCCAACTTTGCTGATCTTCCATAAAGCTGTGACTAGTGAAGCACCCAGGCACAGTCTCTCCGGTCTTAGTTACTGTAGCTTGTCACTCCAAAATGTCAAACTCCAACTCCCATGAAGCCCTGTGGGGATCTGAGGCACCACTGCAACCCAGGGGGGCCGCCATCTAGGACTCCAGGGAAGACAATGCCCTGAGCACACTCTCTCTCCCCTGGTCCCTCAAGTACGCAGGCGTCTCAGCCGGGCAAGGGTGATGGCCACTTGCCACACCTTCTATATATTGCCTTTGACATCTATTAGAAAGGGCCTCTCCTGGATTTCTATCAGCAGTGACGTCCATTAATATGCAGTAGTGCTTTCATATTGATTGTATAGAGCCTATCTGAAGAACTTCTCTAAAAAGTGAAATTTCTGCCTGGAGACAAGTAAAGTTCTACCTGTCTATCTGTCTGTCTATTATATAGAACCTGTACATCTATTACTTATATAGTGCCTTTCACATGTATCTGTCTATCAGTTACAGAATGCATTTCTATCTGTCTATCATATCACCATTGACATCTATTATATAGTGTTCTTCCATCTGTCTATTGCCTTTGACATTTATGATATAGCGCCTGTTTTAACTTTCTATTCCCATTGACATCTATTATATAGTGCCTTTCCTATCTATCTATCTATCTATCATATAGTGCCCTTCCTATCTATCTATCTATCTATCTATCTATCTATCTATCTATCTATCTATTATATAGTGCCTTTCCTATCTATCATATAGTGCCTTTCCTATCTATCTATCTATCTATCATATAGTGCCTTTCCTATCTATTATATAGTGCCTTTCCTATCTATGTATCATATAGTGCCTTTCTTATCTCTCTATCTATTATATAGTGCCTTTCCTATCTATCTATCTATCTATCTATCTATCTATCTATCTATCTATCTATCTATCTATCTATCTATCATATAGTGCCTTTCCTATCTATCTATCTATCTATCTATCTATCTATCTATCTATCTATCTATCTATCTATCTATCTATCTATCATATAGTGCCTTTCCTATCTATTATATAGTGCCTTTCCTATCTATGTATCATATAGTGCCTTTCTTATCTCTCTATCTATTATATAGTGCCTTTCCTATCTATCTATCTATCATATAGTGCCTTTTCTATCCATCTATCTATCATATAGTGCCTTTCCTATCTCTCTATTATATAGTGCCTTTCCTATCTATCTATCTACCTTTTTGTCTGTCTATCACTGTTGACATCTATTACATTGTGTTCTTCCCATCTCTCTATTGCCTTTGACATTTATTATATAGCACTTTTTAAATTTTCTATCACAAATGACAACTATTATATAGTGCCTTTCCTGTAAATCTATTTATTATATAGTGCCTTTTCTATCTATCATATAGCTTCACCTATCCATCTATCACCTTTGACATCTGTTATATAGTGCCTTTCATGTCTATCTTTTATTATCTATAATATATACAGTTGTGCTTGAAAGTTTGTGAACCCTTTAGAATTTTCTATATTTCTGTATAAATGTGACCTAAAACATCATCAGATTTTCACTCAAGTCCTAAAAGTAGATAAAGAGAAACCAGTTAAACAAATGAGACAAAAATATTATACTTGGTCATTTATTTATTAAGGAAAATGATCGAATATTACATATTGGTGAGTGGCAAAAGTATGTGAACCTCTAGGATTAGCAGGTAGTTTGAAGGTGAAATTCAAGTCCGGTGTTTTCAATCAATGGGATGACAATCAGGTGTGAGTGGGCACCCTGTGTTATTTAAAGAACAGGATCTATCAAAGTCTGCTCTTCACAACACATGTTTGTGGAAGTGTATCATGGCATGAACAAAGGAGATTTCTGAGGACCTCACAAAAAGAGTTGTTGATGCTCATCAGGCTGGAAAAGGTTACAAAACCATCTCTAAAGAGTTTGGACTCCACCAGTCCACACTCAGACAGATGGTGTACAAATGGAGGAAATTCAAGACCATTGTTACCCTCCCCAGGAGTGGTCGACCAACAAAGATCACTCCAAGAGCAAGGCATGTAATAGTCGGTGAGGTCACAAAGGACCCCAGGGGAACTTCTAAGCAACTGAAGGCCTCTCTCACATTGGCTAATGTTCATGTTCATGAGTCCACCATCAGGAGAACACTCAACAACAACGGTGTGCATGGCAGGGTTTCAAGGAGAAAGCCACTGTTCTACAAAAAAAAAAACATTGCTGCTCGTCTGCAGTTTGCTAAAGATCACGTGTTCAAACCAGAAGGCTACTGGAAGAATGTTTTGTGGACGGATGAGACCAAAATAGAACTTTTTGGTTTAAATGAAAAGCGTTATGTTTGGAGAAAGGAAACCACTGCATTCCAGCATAAGAACCTTATCCCATCTGTGAAACATGGTGGTGGTAGTATCATGGTTTGGGCCTGTTGTGCTACATCTGGGCCAGGATGGCTTGCCTTCATTGATGGAACAATGAATTCTGAATTATATCAGAGAATTCTAAAGGAAAATGTCAGGACATCTGTCCATGAACTGAATCTCAAGAGAAGGTGGGTCATGCAGCAAGACAACGACCCTAAGCACACAAGTCGTTCTACCAAAGAATGGCTAAAGAAGAATAAAGTGAATGTTTTGGAATGGCCAAGTCAAAGTCCTGACCTTAATCCAATCGAAATGTTGTGGAAGGACCTGAAGCGAGCAGTTCATGTGAGGAAACAGGCCCGGCCTTAGGCATAGGCGAAGTAGGTGACCGCCTAGGGCCCCGGATCGACTCCTTGGTCTAATTTTCACGCATTTCACAGACCTTCCAGGGGGGCTCCGCCCCCCTCAGGGTGCCCCTGGACCCCCCTTTCGCCTAGGGCCCCATAATACCTAAGACCGGGCCTGGAGGAAACCCACCAACATCCAAGAGTTGAAGCTGTTCTGGACAGAGGAATGGGCCGGAGTGCAGGACTGATCAACAGTTACTGGAAACATTTAGGGGGGGTCACACCAGATACTGAAAGCAAAGGGTCACATACTTTTGCCACTCACAAATATGTAATATTCAATCATTTTCCTCAATAAATAAATGACCAAGTATAATATTTTTGTCTCATTTGTTTAACTGGTTTCTCTTTATCTACTTTTAGGACTTGAGTGAAAATCTGATGATGTTTTAGGTCAAATCTATGCAGAAATATAGAAAATTCTAAAGGGTTCACAAACTTTCAAGCACAACTGTAGATGTGTATTGTCGTCTCAGTCGATTTTTTTAATAGTGCCTTTCCTATCTATCTATAATATAGAAAGACCTGCAATATGCAAAGTATCAGAACCTACATAGCAATGAGATTTGTATCAAGCACAGAAGAAACCTTAAATAAATGCACAATAAATGAAAACAAAGTTAAAAGATATCTGTGTGAATATCATGAAAAATTAAACCAAATATCAGAAAGCTTTAACATAAAACCCAGTATAATGGTTACAAGTGGGTAGGTGATAACAATTAAAAATGAAAAGACAGGTAAAGAGCAATACATCATAAAAATACAAATACCAAGTAAAACCTCAGCTAAACCCCCCCAACCCCCAGCCATTACAGAAGGCAGGTATTGTGCACGTGTGCATTACATTGTACTGCTATGCCTTGCGCTCTTTTCTGTTTATATCTTTTTTTTTTTTATTATTAGCGCTAAGCATAAAAGTAACAAATTAAGATTCCAAACCAACGTCTCCTGCCACAAACTTCTGGAATTCTCACTGAGGCTGCAGCCCCCCGTGACGCCGCGAGACGTCCTTATGGCCCAGTTATTTAGTGCACTTGGGCGCCCTCTGGTGGATTTTGCCGTAATTGGTGAAGTTTAACATACAACTAAGAAGTGCGGATGAGAAGTTTTGCGTTTATTTCCTTAGACCAGGGGTCCTCAGTCACAGTCCTGGAGGGCCGCAGTGGCTGCAGGTTTTTGCTCCAACCCAACTGCTTAATTAGAAGCACTTATTGCTCAAGTAACATTTCTGTTTCACTTTAGTTGTCTCGCTCGTTAAGATTTTGAACTCGAGTTGTCGCTTATTTTAGTCTTAAACAGCCGTGTTCTTGGTTTTTAATTGCTTCTAATTAGCAATAACCTGCAAATGACAAAAGAGACCAGCATTTCTCTATTTAGCTTGTTACCATTTACACCTGTGTGTATTTATCATGCACTATTATCTATCTATCTATCTATCTATCTATCTATCTATCTATCTATCTATCATTATATAGTGCCTTTCTAATCTATCTATCTATCTATCTATCTATCTATCTATCTATTGGGTTAAATTAAATACTTGGAAGGAAATTGAAGACGAAAAAGTGAAGGAATAAGAATTACTCCTCCATTTTAGCCTTCAAATCATTTGGATGATATCCTTAGAAAGGGAAAGAAAATCCAGGATACAGTATAAGAATTACCTGACATAACAGAGTTAAAGCACTAACAAGCTATGAAATTAAATTATTGGCAAGAATTGCTTTCTAATTAAGCAACCGGGTTAGAACAAAAACCTGCAGTCACTGCGGCCCTGCAGGACTGTGATTGAGGACCCCTGCCTTAGACCAGTGAAAGACAACCTTTTTCGAGTTGCGGCGCACCTGAGGGACGTAAAGTAAGTAAAGTTGTGACGACACAATCTATGGACAATCGCCAATAAAAACAGTTAATTTTACAAGTTTGAAAGACATTTTATTAATAAAGGAATCAAAGGATAAATCCTAAATTTAATTAATATGAACGTTGAGATTGTTTTTCAGCACATATGAGATTTTCAAAAGACATTTCCTTGTCGATCATTGTCGACTGTTTTTCACCACAAAGAACTGTAGAGAAAAGCCAAGCAAAATGACCCCTTTTATTGGCTAACTAGAAAGATTACAATATGCAAGCTTTCGAGGCAACTCAGGCCCCTTCTTCAGGCAAGATGTAATACAGAAACTGAAGTTTCCTGTGTTTATATACACACTCTAGGACAAGAAACAACATTGGTAAATATTTAAATGAGAGATTTTGAATGTAAAAAATTAATAGATTCATTCAGGTTAGGGTTAATTTAACAAGAGAGAAAAGAACAATGTATTGTCAAGATCTCTGGATAAGATGACTGTCCAACAAAGTCTTTTGAAGTTTGTAATGAGTTTTTTCCATACAATGTGGGTCTGTAGTCATGTTGTCTGTCATTCTGAGAGATGTAAACAATCCTCATATCTGGCCATAAGACCCATGTCTTTATTCAATGCATGTTGTAAAGTATTAAATTTTAGCATGAGTTTAACTTCCCATTCTTTTCTCTCTTGCTGTGTTCTGAAGTTGCCCATAAGCCCTGTGACTTTAAAGTCCTTCTCACAGTGTCCATGGCTGTTGAAGTGGGCCGCTACAGGAACATCTGTGTTGCCATGTTTAATGTGGCGCCTGTGTAAGTTCATTCTCTGGCGGAGTGTTTGTCCAGTTTCTCCCGCATAGAGTGCAGTGTCAGGACATTTCATGCAGAAAATTAGATAGACTACATTAGATGATCTGCAGGAAAATGATCCCTTGATGTGATGTTCAAGTCGGCAGTGTGGTATAACTATACGGTCTGTATCATAGATGTGGGCACATGTTTTGCATCTTTTCTGTAGGCATGGAGATGTGCCATTTTCTGTTGGTCCACTTAGGGAGCCTCGGACAATTAATTGTTGAAGGTTTGGTAGTTGTCTGTATGCCAGGAGGGGAGGTTCAGGAAATCCATTTTTCAGTGTTTGGTCATTGTTTAGCATTGGCTGAAGTTCTTTTATAATTTTTCGAAGTGTTTCAAGATGTGGGTTGTAGGTGACAACAAGGGGGATGCGATCCTTGTTGTCTTTGTTTTTATATTCCAGAAGGTTGTCTCTGGGTATGGCAGTAGCTCTTCTTATTTGAGTGTCTGTTGTTTTTGGGGTGTAACCTTGTTTGATGAAATCTTGTCTGAGCTCCTGCAGTTGTTGATCACGGTCTGTTGGGTCTGAGCAAATACCATTGTACCGTATTGCTTGGCTGAAAATAATGGAGCGCCTTATATGCTTGGGGTGGAAGCTATCACTTTTCAGGTAGGTCCGTCTGTCTGTCGGTTTGTGAAAAACAGAAGTTATAAGGGTGTTGTCTTTCAGTTGAACGGTGGTGTCAAGGAAGCTGACCCAAACTATGCGACTCTTTAATTCCACCCAGAGGGGTAAACGTTAACATTCAACATTATACATAGTTATTGTCTGTTTGTCTGTTTTTCACCTGCATTGTTATCATTCTTTAATTTAATATTATTTATTGTATCAGTATTCTGCTGCTGAAGAATGTGAATTTCCCATTGGGATTAATAAAGTATCTATCTATCTATCTTCTGTTTTTGAGTAATTCAGGTTCAGCTTTATGTTGGGGTGAAAACAATTATATTCATTATGAAAATGGAGGAGGTCCTTCTCACCGGCAGTCCAGATTATGAACATGTCATCTATGTAACGGAGATACAACATTGGTTTTACGATGCACATTGACATGAAATCTTCCTCCAATTTTGCCATAAAAAGATTTGCATAGTGAGGTGCAAACCGACAGCCCATTGCAGTCCCCATTTGTTGTAAGTAGCAATCCTGTCCAAAAGAGAATAGATTGTGTGTCAGAGTGAATTTTATCATTTCTATTACTGACTTTATGGGTAAATCATGTTGTCTGAGGTACATTTCACATGCCAATATGCCATCATCATGGGGGATGTTAGTGTAAAGTGCCTCAACATCCATTGTGGCCAGTAAGGTTCCCTCAGGTAAGGGGCCTAAAGCAGAAGTCCGTGGTGTCCTGGATGTAGCTGGTTGTGTTACAGGTGAGGGGTTTAAGGATCCGCTCCACCCAACCTGAAACATTTTCTGTAAGGGAGCCAATTCCTGAGATTATAGGCCTTCCTGGGTTCCCTTCTTTGTGGATTTTAGGAAGCATGTAGAAGTAACCCATTTTGGGGTTCTCAGGAATTAAACTGTTTACATGATCCCTGATGTCAAGAGGAAAGCTACTTACTATTTTTTTTAGTTCCTTTTTGTAGAGATCTGTTGGGTCTTCTTGCAGTTTGTGATAATGCATAGTATTGGACAATTGTCTTTGTGCCTCCTGTATGTAATCTGATGTGTTCATGATGACTAAAGCACCCCCTTTGTCTGCTGGTTTGAAAATGATTTCTGTATTTTCCCTTAGTGAATGTGTGGCTCTCCGCTCATCCCTAGTAATGTTTTCTATCCGATTTTGTTGCCTGTTTAAGATTTCTGTTTTCACTCTCTGTCAGAAGCAGTCTATAATTATCCAGGGTAGAGTTTCTGCCAGCTTCTGGTGTCCATGTGGATTTATTGGTGGGGTTGTTGTAACTGCTTGTTGTTGGTTCCTGTGTGTTACTGTTTTCTTTCTTGTGGAAAAATTCTTTTAGTCTGAGTTTTCTGAAGAACTCTTCCATATCACTGCAGAGTCTGATGTTGTCAATGGGCTTTGCAGGACAATATGAGAGTCCCTTTGTAAGTACCGACATCTCTGCTTCATTTGGTGTGTATGAGGAGAGACTAACAATGCAGGTCTGTTGCTCTTTGTTTTTTGCTATTAAGTGTCCAGCTTTCTCTCGTAGTCTATGCAGCTTTTTCTTTTTGTTAACAATAAGGAGTTTCTGGAGTCTTTTGTAATAGCAATGGAGCTCCTTTACCATCTCCTGCCAGTCATTTCCAAGGAGCAGGATGAGGTCTTGGATCTCTCTTTGCGTGTTGCGTGTATTGGGTTAAATTAAATACTTGAAGACGAAAAAGTGAAGGAATAAGAATTACTCCTCCATTTTAGCCTTTAGCGCTTTGAGTATTGAGAAAAGCGCTATATAAATGTAATGAATTATTATTATTATTATTATTCAAATCATTTGGATGATATCCTTAGAAAGGGAAAGAAAATCCAGGATACAGTATAAGAATTACCTGACATAGCAGAGTTAAAGCACTAACAAGCTATGAAATTAAATTATTGGCAAGAATTGCTTTCTAATTAAGCAACCAGGTTAGAACAAAAACCTGCAGCCACTGCGGCCCTGCAGGACTGTGATTGAGGACCCCTGCCTTAGACCAGTGAAAGACAACCTTTTTCGAGTTGCGGCGCACTAAGTCCAAAAGTTTTCTTTCGCGGCGCACCTGAGGGACGTAAAGTAAGTAAAGTCGTGACGACACAATCTATGGACAATCGCCAATAAAAACAGTTAATTTTACAAGTTTGAAAGACATTTTATTAATAAAGGAATCAAAGGATAAATCCTAAATTTAATTAATATGAACGTTGAGATTGTTTTTCAGCACATATGAGATTTTCGAAAGACATTTCCTTGTCGATCATTGTCGACTGTTTTTCACCACAAAGAACTGGAAAAGGTCACTGAGTTTACAAAGTTTACTGTGTTGATCAGCGGTGTCAGAGCGAAAATAAGGTTACTTTTTCCATAGTAATACTCAGACGATTAAGTGGTGAGAGCTGCAGCTACTAGTGATGGGTCGTTCTTGAACGATTCGTTCATTTTCAATGAATCTTTAATGTGACTCGGGAAGAACGAGTCGTCTCGTGACAGCCCCATAAGCTTAACCAACTCAGTCTGCGCCAGAAAGAGAATTGATTAGTTCATTCCTCGAGTCTTTCGTTCTTTTGTCACGTGACCACTTACCGGCTCAGTAGTAGCGAATCATAGACTAGCAGGGGTAGGCAACGTCGGTCCTGGAGTGCCACAGTATGTGCAGGTTTTTGTTCAAACCCAGTTCCTTAACGAGAACTCAATTATTGCTGATGAAGCACATATTGCTTAAGTGACATTTTAATGCTTCATTTTAGTGGTCTCGCTTGTTAAGGTTCTCCAACCTTAATTGCTTATTTCAATCTTAAACTGCTGCATTCAGTGTTTTAATTGCTCCTTATTAGCAATAAGATGTAAAAGACAAAGCAGCCAGCAGTTCTCCAGCTAGCTTTTTTCCAATTACATCTGTGTGTGTTCATCACGCACGGTTTGATTTAATAAAACACTTAATAGAAAAATGTGACAGACTGAAAATGATCTGTTTTAGGCTTCAAATCATTTGGATGATATCCTTGGAAAGGAAAAAAATCTACGATATAAAAGCCTTAAATTGCAGACTAACAAGCCATAAAATTAAATAAGGTCTGAGATTGGCAATGATTGGTTTCTAATTAAGCAATTGGGTTGGAATGAAAACCTGTAGCCACTGCGGCTCACCAGGACCGACATTGCCTACCCCTGTTTTACATCTTATTGCTAATAAGGAGCAATTAAAACACTGAATGCAGCAGTTTAAGATTGAAATAAGCAATTAAGGTTGGAGAACCTTAACAAGCGAGACCACTAAAATGAAGCATTAAAATGTCACTTAAGCAATATGTGCTTCATCAGCAATAATTGAGTTCTCGTTAAGGAACTGGGTTGGAACAAAAACCTGCACATACTGTGGCACTCCAGGACCGACGTTGCCTACCCCTGGACTAAAGACCCAGGTAAACAATGAATTAATATTTTCTGTTTCTTATAGCATTGTAGTTTTGTCTTGTTTGTAGTGTGATCAACATTTGTGTAAGCAGTAGATGTGTTAGGGAGGTAACAGGTAACATTTTAAATATATTTTACTAAAATGAACGAAATGAACGAAATGACTCGAAAAAAGATTCGTTCATTTTGCTGAACGAAATGAACGAGACTCAAAGGTCCGAGTCGGTAAAATGATCCGAACTTCCCATCACTAGCAGCTACAGCGATACTCTCTCGTCGGCAAGAGCCGAAATGTAGCGTTCGTATTTTCTCGTTCTATATTTGCTCCGCCTTCTTCTATCCGTACAGTGAGCGAGATCTTCTAACAACGAGACTTTTTAAGTCTCACGAGATGTGTTTTTGACACCGCTGGTGTTGGTTGATATTATGATGAATGGTGAACAGCAAAAATTTGAACTTGCATTCAAAATAAAATACATTCGTTTATTCAACAATCTGATTAACCGTTATGTTTTTCCAACATAAAATATATTTTTTTAAACATTATCTTTTTAATCAACCAAAAGTTCAAAAACAATAGCAGTTTTAAATATTTTACAAAAGTTTTCGCGGCGCCCCTAGAAAATTCCACGGCGCACCGGTTGCCCGACAGTGCCTTAGACAACCAGTAAGGAGTGGTGGCAAGTAAAGGGGGTCCTCCAAAGGTCAAGACAGGATGCAGTGGGGGCTGGACCAGTGACGTATGTTTTTTTGCGAAGACTTTCATTGTAACCATTCTGAGGTGCTTTACACATCTACATCATGCGAGTGCTGTGGGTCATTGGTGGGGATGTCAGATATGTAGCACCTTCTGTTTTGAGCACCACTCCAACTTGACAGCGTGCTTACAGAATTTGACTCCTGGCCGCTGAGGACTGAGCCGATGGCTAGTAGACTTGTATAGCGCCTTTCATATTAAAGACGAGCACAAGCCACTTCAGAGGCAGATTACAGCGCTTTCTGTGTTTGCTGTCGCAGTCCTTGTGTCAAGCCACTCTTGAACAAGAGACAGCGTCAGAAGCGTCTCGCCTGGACTGCTGCCGAGTGGTCCAAAGTTATGTTCTCTTATGAAAGTAAATTTTGCATTTCCTTTGGAAATCAAGGTCCCAGAGTCTGGAGGAAGAGAGGAGAGGCACAGAATCCATGTTGTGTGAGGTCCAGTGTAAAGTTTCCTCAGTCAGTGATAGTTTGGGGTGCCATGTCATCTGCTGGTGTTGGTCCATTGTGTTTTCTGAGGTCCAAGGTCAACACAGCCGTCTACCAGGACGTTTTAGAGCTCTTCATGCTTCCTGCTGCTGACGAACTTTATGGAGATGCAGATTTCATTTTCCAACAGGACCTGGCACCTGCACACAGTGTCAAAGCTACCAGTACCTGGTTTAAGGACCATGGTATCCCTGTTCTTGATTGGCCAGCAAACTCGCCTGACCTTAACCCCATAGAAAATCTATGGGGTATTGTGAAGAGGAAGATGCAATACGCCAGACCCAACAATTCAGAAGAGCTGAAGGCCACTATCAGAGCAACATGGGCTCTCCTAACACCTGAGCAGTGCCACAGACTGATCGACTCCATGCCACGCCGCATTGCTGCAGTAATCCAGGCCAAAGGAGCCCCCACTAAATATTGAGTGCTGTACCTGCACATACTTTTCATGTTCATACCTTTCAGTTGGCCAACATTTCTAAAAATCCTTTTTTTGCATTGGTCTTAATTGATATTCTAATTTTCCGAGATACTGAATTTGGGACTTTCATTAGTTGTCAGTTCTAATCATCAACATTAAAAGAAATAAACATTTGAAATACATCAGTCTGTGTGTAATGAATGAATCTAATATACAAGTTTCACTTTTTGAATGGAATTACTGAAATAAATCAACTTTGTCATGATATTCTAATTTTATGACCAGCACCTGTATATTTAAGAGTAGCTTATTGACTATTCAATTGGCAGTCACCATGTACCTTGACTACTGCTTATGTTTCATATCTCATCAGCATTCTTTACACACACACAGGTAAGGCGTATATTTGACTAAGAAGAACGTTTCTAGCAGAGAGAGCACATTTGCTCCTCACCCTCCATGTGTTCTAAATTTGCCGTTGCAATTCCACAATTCACACTCGTTTAATACAAATGAAAGTATAGAGTGGTGTATAAAAAACGGATTTCAATTTTGACCTCAATTAAAATATTTAGTTATTTTTAAAAGCTTTTAACTCTGATGCTTTAATCAGTTTTAATGCAGACTGTTCGATAAAAGGATAACAAGAAAAACAAAAAAATATTTTTTAAGGTCAAAATATAGTTGTCCCTTAGTTGGAAGCAAACCTTTTAGCTCCGGCGTTGGTCTTCCGTTATTTATCTGTTCCTGCTTTGGCTGAAAGTCCAGTTTTGAAAAATATTTAAGCTTAGATATGTAATCTTCCATTTTGGCAGTCAGACGGAACAAAGAAAAGTAAACGCAGCGCCACAGTGCACGTGACTTTCTGATGTCGCTGACTTATCGGCGCCTCTGCGTAGAAGAACAGTAACGAGCACCTGTTGGGCTCACATGCGTCCCCTTCAGGCCAGCGCGGTACTGTCTGCCTCACTCATCTTGTGCCTTTTCAATGCGGTTTAATGTCCGATCAGCAAGACTAAATATGTCACCGACATTCATTAAAGATATTAGCCAGACTGTGGAAAGTCAGGGTGTATAATAAACGTGTCTGCAAACATGATACAGTAATCCCTCGCTACTTTGCGGTTCACTTTTCGCGGATTCACGACTTCGCAGATTTTATATGTAAGCATATCTAAATATATAACGCGGATTTTTCACTGCTTCGCGGGTTTCTGCGGACAATGGGTCTTTTTACTTCTGGTATTTGCTTCCTCAGTTGGTTTGCCCAGTTGATTTCATACAAGAGATGCTATTGGCGGATGGCTGAGAAGCTACCCAATCAGAGCACGCAGTTAAGTTCCTGTGTGCTGCTGATTGGCTCAGCAACGGAGTGCTGCATTAACCAGGAAGTCTCATCTCACTCATTCAGCATTAACGTGCTCTTGCTACTGCATTCAGGGGATCATCCCCTTCATCGTCGTCATTTTTACTGCGCAGCATATTCATCACCATCATCACGTCATATATAGCTATGTGTACTTCGCTATACAGTAAGTGTAAACTTATCTACTGATTTCATATTGCTTAGCAGTTGTCCCTGTTATTAATAGAGTAAAGGGTGGGTTGTAAACAATACAGGGAGGGTTTAAAAACGTCCAAATACACGTTAAATAATTAAATGAAATTAAACAACTCCAATGCAGTTGAAGTGCAGACTTTCAGCTTTAATTCAGTGGGGTGAACAAAACGATTCAATAAAAATGTGAGGCAATTCAAGCATTTTTTGAACACAATCCCTTCATTTCAGGGGCTCAAAAGTAATTGGACAATTGACTCAAAGGCTATTTCATGGGCAGGTGTGTGCAAGTCCGTCGTTATATTCTTATCAATTAAGCAGATAAAAGGCCTGGAGTTGATTTGAGTTGTGGTGCTTGCATGTGGAAGATTTTGCTGTGAACAGACAACATGCGGTCAAAGGAGCTCTCCATGCAGGTGACAGAAGCCATCCTTAAGCTGTGAAAACAGAAAAAACCCATCGGAGAAATTGCTACAATATTATGAGTGGCAAAATCTACAGTTTGGTACATCCTGAGAAAGAAAGCAAGCACTGGTGAACTCAGCAATGCAAAAAGACCTGGACGTCCACCGAAGACAACAGTGGTGGATGATTGCAGAATCATTTCCACAGTGAAGAGAAACCCCTTCACAACAGCCAACCAAGTGAACAACACTCTCCAGGGGGTAGGCGTATCGATATCCAAGTCTACCATTCTAACATCCGGCACCGCCGAGAGTGGCAGCCTTTTCAGCAGCTCCGTGTAGGACTATATGTGTATGTGTATTTTTCTACTTTTATTTATTGATCACTCCTACCATTTTATTTATGTGGATTTGTTCCCTGGACACACTTACTTTTACAACGTGGGCATGGATTTTTACACGCCGAGACTCGCCTATTCAAGTACTCAACTTCGAGCGCTGAGAACAAATGCCAGTGCCGGTGTGGTTCCCTATTTACCTGACGAGGTAAGAAGGCGGTATCGTGGCAGCAGAGCCGGCACTAAGCTAAAAATGAAGCAGCTTACGAGAAAGTGGCGTTTTACGCCTTAGGTGCCTTCTGTTATTCTGGGGAATGTGAACTCAATCTCAAATAAGATCGACGAACTGGCTGCGCTGGTGAAAAATGTCAGAACCTACAGAGAATGCGGTTTGTTGTGTTTTTGCGAAACGTGGCTAACTAACACCATCCCAGATGCTAATGTGGAGCTACCCAGGTTTAGCACAGTTAGAGCGGACAGAGACGCAAGTACCTGTGGGAAGCACAAAGGAGGAGGACTCGCTCTCTATGTTAATACACGGTGGTGTAACTCTGGACATGTTAACATCAAAATCTCCACTTGCTGCAGGGACATCGAACTGTTGGCCGTAATTTGCGTCCCTATTACTTGCCCAGAGAGTTTGGACACGTCATTGTTGTCATCGTGTATATTCCTCCTCGGGCGGACGTGGAGCTAGCGAGTGACATCATCCATTCTGCTGTTGCTAAATTACAAACGCAGCACCCCGAGGCACTTGTGCTAATCGCTGGAGACTTTAACCATGTGACGCTGGACAAACCATTACCTGCATTCTCCCAGTATGTGGACTGCAACACCCGGGGAAATAAGACTATTGATTTACTGTATGCAAACGTTAAAGACGCATACAGCACCACCCCGCTGCCTGCGCTTGGGAAAGCAGATCATAACCTGGTTCTGCTTCAGCCTCACTACAAACCAAAAGTGAGAGTCCTACCTGTAACCACACGATCATTCAGGAAGTGGACCCCGGAGGCTGAGAATACTCTGAGACAATGTTTTGGAACTACAGACTGGGATATCCTGCAGGGATCACATAGTGAGAACATTGAGGAGGTTGTTGACTGCACTACTGACTACATCAACTTCTGTATGGACACTGTAGTTCCAGTAAGAACTGTACACTGCTATGCTAACAACAAGCCATGGATTACAAGTGACATCAAGGGCCTTTTGAACCAGAAGAAAAGGGCTTTTAAAGACGGTGATCAGCATGAGCTCAAGCGCGTGCAGAAGGAACTCCGAGTCCAGCTCAGGGCGGCGAAGGAGCAGTACAGGAGAAAGCTGGAGCAGAAGTTGCAGAACAACAGCATGAAGGAAGTGTGGTATGGGATGAAGATCATCACTGGCTGCAGCTCGAAGTGGGGTACCACCATCGAGAGAGACGTGAAGAGAGCAAACCAAATGAACATCTTCTTTAACAGGTTTGACCACCCTAACCCACTCTCACTCTCACCTCGGAGTATTGCAGCCTCCACACATCCTTCTGCTGATACCAACATAGGAGAGACATCCCCACCCACAATTACAGCAGCGCAAGTGAGCAGAGAGCTGAGGAAACTTCGTGCCAGCAAAGCAGCAGGTCCAGATGGAGTATCGCTACGACTGCTGAAGGTCTGTGCATCAGAGCTGGGGGGTCCTCTACAGCGCATCTTAAACCTGAGCCTGGAACAGGGGAGAGTCCCGAGGCTTTGGAAAACATCTTGCATCACCCCAGTCCCAAAGGTATCACGTCCTGGTGAGCTGAATGACTTCCGGCCTGTCGCTCTAACATCACATGTGATGAAGACCATGGAGCGGCTGCTGCTTCACCACCTGAGGCCACAGGTCCAACACGCCCTCGACCCTCTGCAGTTCGCATACCAGGAGAAGGTGGGAGCGGAAGATGCCATCATCTATATGCTACACCGATCCCTCTCCCACTTGGACAGAGGCAGTGGCGCTGTAAGAATTATGTTTCTAGACTTCTCTAGCGCCTTCAACACAATCCAACCTCTGCTCCTTAGGGACAAGCTGACAGAGATGGGAGTAGATTCATACCTGGTGGCATGGATCGTGGACTATCTTGCAAACAGACCTCAGTATGTGCGTCTCGGGAATTGCAGGTCTGACATTGTGGTCAGCAACACAGGAGCGCCGCAGGGGACTGTACTTTCTCCAGTCCTATTCAGCCTATATACATCAGACTTCCAATACAACTCGGAGTCCTGCCACGTGCAAAAGTTTCCTGACGACACTGCTATCGTGGGCTGCATCAGGAGTGGGCAGGAGGAGGAGTATAGAAACCTCATCAAGGACTTTGTTAAATGGTGCGACTTAAACCACCTACACCTGAACACCAGCAATACCAAGGAGCTGGTGGTGGATTTTAGGAGGACCAGGCCCCTCATGGACCCCGTGATCATCAGAGGTGACTGTGTGCAGAGGGTGCAGACCTATAAATACCTGGGAGTGCAGCTGGACGATAAATTGGACTGGACTGCCAATACTGATTCTCTGTGCAAGAAAGGACAGAGCCACCTGTACTTCCTTAGAAGACTGGCATCCTTCAACATCTGCAGTAAGATGCTGCAGATGTTCTATCAGATGGTTGTGGCGAGTGCCCTCTTCTACGCAGTGGTGTGATGGGGAGGCAGCATTAAGAAGAAAGACGCCTCACGCCTGGACAAACTGGTGAGGAAGGCAAGCTCTATTGTTGGCATAGAGCTGGACGGTTTGACATCCGTAGCAGAGCAACGGGCACTCAGCAGGCTCCTATCAATTATGGAGAATCCACTACATCCATTAAACAGTGTCATCTCCAGACAGAGGAGCAGTTTCAGCGACAGACTGCTGTCACTGTCCTGCTCCACTGACAGACTGAGAAGATCATTCCTCCCCCAAACTATGCGACTCTTCAATTCCACCAGAGGGGGTAAACGTTGAACATTATTCAAGTTATTGTTTGTTTTTTACCTGCATTTTTTATTACTCTTTAATATTTTTTGCTGCTGGAGTATGTGAATTTCCCCCTGGGATTAATAAAGTAAGTATCTATCTATCTATCTATCTATCTATCTATCTATCTATCTACCATAAAGAGAAGACTGCATGAAAGTAAATACAGAGGATGCACTGCAAGGTGCAAGCCACTCATAAGCCTCAAGAGTAGAAAGGCTAGATTGGACTTTGCTAAAGAACATCTAAAAAAGCCAGCACAGTTCTGGAGAAACATTCTTTGGACAGATGAAACCAAGATCAACCTTTACCAGAATGATGGCAAGAAAAAAGTATGGAGAAGGCGTGGAACAGCTCAGTATCCAAAGCATAGCACATCATCTGTAAAACACGGTGGAGGGAGGCAGTGTGATGGCTTGGGCGTGCATGGCTGCTAGTGGCACTGGGACACTCGTGTTTATTGATGATGTGACACAGAACAGAAGCAGCCGAATGAATTCTGAGGTGTTCAGAGACATACTGTCTGCTCAAATCCAGCTAAATACAGCAGTCAAAGTGATTCATGATACAGATGGACAATGACCCAAAACATACAGCCAAAGCAACCCAGGAGTTTATTAAAGCAAAGAAGTGGAAAATTCTTGAATGGCCAAGTCAGTCACCTGATCTTAACCCAACTGAGCAGGCATTTCACTTGTTGAAGACTAAACTTCAGACAGAAAGGCCCACAAACAAACAGCAACTGAAAGCCGCTGCAGTAAAGGCCTGGCAGAGCATTCAAAAGGAGGAAACCCAACATCTGGTGATGTCCAGGAGTTCAAGACTTCAGGCTGTCATTGCCAGTAAAGGGTTTTCAACCAAGTATTAGAAATGAACATTTGATTTCCAGTTATTTAATTTGTCCAATTACTTTTGAGCCCCTGAAATGAAGGGATTGTGTTCAAAAAATGCTTTAGTTGCCTCACATTTTTATGTAATCGTTTTGTTCACCCCACTGAATTAAAGCTGAAAGTCTGCACTTCAACTGCATCGGAGTTGTTTCATTTCAAAAACATTGTGGTAATGTACAGAACCAAAATTAGAAAAAAGTTGTCTCTGACCAAATATTTATGGACCTAACTGTATTTTTCATGTTCCACTTATGAACATAACTCGATTGGGTTTAATTTATTGAATCTTGTGGAGAATGTGCAATATACTAATTTCAGTCATTTAGGTAGAAGTCAAAATAGTTCTATTTAGTCCTCACCGTAATTTAGTACTCAACAAGCGATTTGCCGTCAGCGGAGGTGGGATAACATGGTGGTAAAGTCACGTGACTTTCAAAGAAGCGACAGGTGGTGCGGTTGAGTTCTCGTTGCCGGTTAAGAGGAAATGGTTAGTGAAATAAAAAGTTAAAAAAAAGACACACGAGAAATATTTAGATATTCATTTTAAACACTTAATCACAGAGAGTAACATTACTTCGTTTGTATTCTTCTTTATTGTTTTATCCAAATGTGCTCACTAACCACCGTCACAAGTCAGTAAAGGTACTAGTAAGCCGTTTAGATTTACTTGCTTAGTGCAGGTACATTTAAGTACTTAAAAAAAAAAAAAAGAAAAGTTTGCACTTTCGTTACGGGTCAACAACTTTCAGCATTGCTGTTCATTAATATTATCATAACAACCAGATAAATACTATTAATATAGACAAATAAATAATACACCCGAATACAATACAATTTGCTCATTTGAAAATTTACATATATATATAGTCACACTTGGGTCACATAACTGCACAGAAACACAGGAGATCGCTGAGTCAGGAACTTTTATTCAAGCACTTCAAACGAACATATGTCCCTTTGAAAAGTAAAACGAGTAATCAAGCTCGGTGTGAAGACAGAGGGGACAGATCCATCCCTCAAAAGTAAACACAAACATCTTTCTCTTCATAGGGGTGCGCGTTGGAAGCGGGACCCCCAACAGGAGCAGAGGACGTCTGGAGGAGGAGAGAGAGAGAGACAAAGCAATCAGCCAAAAAGGACAGGTGCTGTTCAGGCTTTTAAATATACGAAGCGCCGTGTGAGAGGCACATCACGCGACACAGCAGCAGCCCCACAGCTAGCGGAGCAAAGAGGAGGCAAACTGGATTTGTTCCCATTGTATCAGCGTTGAAGGAAAGGGCTTTCGGAGGAGTGACCCCCTTCCTTCTTCACAATATATCTATACAGGTCAGAATGTTTCACAGCAGAAGGATATCAAGAGTGTCAAAATACTTAAAGGTCAGTATGAGATTTTCAGTTTCAAAGCAGCGTGGTATTTATTACAGGAATAATAATAATACCAGTGGAACAAAGAATAATAGAAAATAGGACTGATAGTAAAGTCTGGATATATATATTCTTTAGAAAAAGCTTACGAAAGAGTAAAGATGACAAGGATGAATGTTGCAGGCGGGTTATGATCTTAGCACTCGTAGTTGTTCACGAGATGTTTTTCTGATGATCAGATGGAAATGCCGCACGTTGCCGGCGCCCTCTTCTAACGTGCTCTGCTCTTTTCTCCTGACGTCTTTGTGTCTTTTTCTTCCTCCCTCCTATGTCGCTCTTCAGACGAGGCATATTTATTATAAAATTCTACCGGGGGGTTTTGCAAGATGTGATTGTTAGATATTCTGATTGGCTGGTTGTCAATATGAGGAATGAATTCACTTTCCATTTTCCCAAACAATAAAAACTTTTTTGATGTTTCCTGAGGTATCAGCATGTCTTCCTTTCCCAGGCTGTAATATAATTTAGCTGCTCTTGTCCCAGATGCACTGGTTATAAACTAATCGATAGCCTTAGGCACCAGTATGTCTTCCTTTCTTTGTTGGGACAGCTGCTTTAAAAGTGAGGTACAACTCATCTTACTCTGTCACCCCCGTCACCTGCATGTCCTCTCTCACATCACATCCATAAAACTCCTCTTAGGCCTTCCTCTTTTCCTCTTCCCTGTCAGCTCTATCTTTAGCACCCTTCCCTCATTATACCCAACATCTCACCTCTACACAGGTTCAAACCAACGCCATCTCACCTTTCTGACTTTGTCTCCCAACCATCTAATCTGAGCCAACCCTCTAATGTCTTCATTTCTAATCCTGTCCATCTTCGTCACACCCAAAGCAAATCTTAACATCTTTAACCCTGCCACTTACAGCTCTGTCTCCTGTGCCACCGTCTCACTACCGTCCTGTAGACCTTCCCTGTCACTCTTGCTGATACCCGTCTGTCACAAATCACTCCTGACACTCTTCTCCACCCTGCCTGCACTCTCTTTTTCGCTTCTCTTCCACAATCCCCGTTACTCTGTACTGTTGATCCCAAGTATTTAAACTCCTCCACCTTCACCAATTTTGCTCCCTCATCCTCACCCTTCCACAGACCTCCCTCTGATTGACGCACATGTACAGTGAACCCTCGTTTATCACAGTTAATCCGTTCCAGACTCTACCACGATAAATGAATTTTCGCGAAGTAGGATTCTTTATTTATAAATCGAATATTTTCGCAGTTAGAGTATAGAAAACCTGTTTACAACCTTCTAAATACGTTTTTTAACATTATTAGATAGATAGATAGATAGATACTTTATTAATCCCAAGGGGAAATTCACATATTCCAGCAGCACCTTACTGATACAAAAAAACAATATTAAATTAAAGATTGATAATAATGCAGGTAAAAACAGACAATAACTTTATATAATGTTAACGTTTACCCCCCGAGGCGGAATTGAAGAGTCGCATAGTTTGGTGGAGGAACGATCTAGAGCCCTCTAGACATGAAATAACACCCTTTAGTCACCATTACACTTGTATTACCCAATATATTAGACAAAATAAGACATATTAGACGATACAAATATCATATTATTATTATTGTACTGTACATTTAATTACACACACACAGAGTTCTTACACACAACCACTAACCTATGAAGGCATGACCTCAGTTGGAGAGTCTTCAGGTGGTGCAGTATCTTCAGCAGGTGCGTCGTTGTCTTCTTCCGCTGAAGGAGTACTAGGACTAGGCAGTGGGTGTCTGGGTGCGCGGCTGAAGAACATCTTGATAGGCAGTTGCTGGCGCTGTCTTTTCATATGCGTGACGAGGCTTTTGTAGGGTATTGCCATCTTTGATCATATCCAAGAGTTTCACCTTCTCCTGGATGGTAAGCATCTTCCTCCGGCGCTTAGTTTCATTGTCAGAAGGCTTAGAAAAAGCAGCACGTTTAGGAGCCATCGTAGGGCTTAGATAAAAGTTCTCAGAAAGCGCATGCGTAGTGACGTAAACGTGTATGAGAAAAAATCGCGATAGAGTGAAGCCGTGAAAGTCGAAGCGTGATATAGCGAGGGATCACTGTATTCTAATTAAATTAAAAAGGCAAGCCGAGTTGTGGGACACACTCTGGACCCCCTGGAGATCGTATCACAGGAGTGAATAAAAGCAAAACTGAGTGCCATTAAGAACAATGCTATGGACTGTCAGCCAACAAATTCTTCAGCGGAAGAGCATCAAGTAACAAGACGGGGTCCTTTATGCCAACAGCAATACGCCTCCATAGCAGCTCACTGGGACTGGCACTGCCAAGTTTTTTTCTTTCTTTTTAATCATTCTGGTGTATGTTCAGACAATAGTGTGTGTGTGTGTGGAGTGTGTGTATTTATTTAGGTATAAATTTATGGATTTAAAGAGCTTCTGTAAAAAGCCAAATTTTTCCCTGAGGACAAATACAGTGCAATCATCTATCTACTGCAAATACAAAACACTCCGACCCCCTCACTTTCTTCATATTTTTCTGTTGCGCCAGTCCCCTTATGCAAAAATCATTTAAATCAAATTTTTCCCTCATCAAGAAGCACTCAATAGACCAGAAATGACTAAGCAAAAACAGTACGGTGTCCATTTTTGCACGTTTTTAAAAATTAAAATACACTGAAAAATCCATTGGCACAAGCGTTCACATGCACTAGGCCACTAGGTGGCGCTCTGTCTCTGTACTAACGACTCATTTTCATGTCTTCACTGTCCTTATTCTCCATTCCTTAGCTTTGCTTACATTTTCAGTCAATAAAATAACAAAGGAACTGGTTAGGTACAGTGGGGGGAAATAAGTATTTGATCCACGGATAAATCTGTAAGTTTGCTCATTTACAAAGAAATGAGCAGTCTCTAATTTGTATGGTAGCTTCATTTTAATGGAGAGAGGCAGAATATCAAGCAAAAATCCAGAAAAAATCACATGACATCAAAGTTATGAATTGATTTCCATCTTATTGAGAGAAATAAGGATTTGATCAACTACAACCCGGCCAGAATTCTGGGTCCCACAGATTGGTGATTACAAGCAATCAATCAATCAATCACAGATACGCCTGATCTCAACTCATTATGTGTATAAAGCACACCTGTCCACAGAATCAATTTCTTTCATTCCAAACTCTCCACCACCATGGGCAACACCAAAGAGCCGTCAAAAGACATCAGGGACAACACTGTAATGGGCTACAAGACTATCAGCATGAAGCTTTGAGAGAAGGTGACAACTGTTTATGTGATTATTTGGAAATGGAAGAAATATAAAATGACCATCAATCGACCTCAGTCTGGAGCTCCATGCAAGATCTGGCCTCATGGGGTGAGCAGAAAAGCTGCCCCAAAGTGTAATGTTTCCACCTCCGTGCTTGACTGTGGAGATGGTGTTCTTTGGGTCACACTCAGCATTTCTGTTCCTCCAAACACGGCGGGTCGAGTTAATGCCAAAGAGCTCCATTTTGGTTTCATCTGACCACAGCACTTCCTCCCGAGCCGTCTCTGAATCATTTAGATGTTCCCTGGCAAACTTAAGACGGGCCTGTACAGTACATGTGCCTTCTTGATCCTTCACCTTTCTCATGATCATCCTCACCACCCCATGAGAGCAGACAGAGGGTGATCGATGGTCATTTTATATTTCTTCCAATTTCCGATTAACCGCACCAACGGTTGTCGCCTTCTCACCAAGCTTCTTGCTGATGGTCTTGGACACCCTCTCAGCCACATTACACAGTGACAGCCAGCCCGGAAAGCCAACCCGCTTGATATGTCATGTAGCCTTGCTACACTGTAATTGATTGATTCTAATCACCAATCTGTGGGAGCCAGAATTCTGGCTGGGTTGTAGTTGATCAAATCCTTATTTCTCTCAATAAGATGGAAATCAATTTATAACTTTTATGTAATGTGTATTTTCTGGATTTTTAGTTGATATTCTGTCTCTCTCCTTTAAAATGAAACTACCATACAAATTAGAGACTGCTCATTTCTTTGTAAGTGAGCAAACTTATAAATTCAGCAGGGGATCAACTACTTATTTCCCCCCACTGTATGTTTTTAAGCCAATAAGTTTGAGTGTGCAAACAGAAAACGCAATTCAGAAAAAGATAAGATTCTGATTATTTGACACCACTCCTTAAAAGTAAATAAATGCCAGTCCAGTGTGTCACAATTATTATTACAGTTGTGACTTCAAGTTGTTTATCACTGGCACATTGATCAGCGGGTGGCACTACAGCTCACTGCGTGGCTCTTCAATAAAGATTTGATTAAAAGACAAAATGAGCACAGAAAAGTGCAGAGAAATCCCAGAGTGGGGTCAGTGAAGTGTCACTATGGCTGCAGGTTGACATTCAAACCCCTTTTTTAGAATTAGTGACCAGTTTTTGCTGCTAATTAACTCTTTTGCCTTCATTTTAATTGACTTGTCATTTAAGACTTAAACTCCTTAATTGTGTGTTTTTTTCCCCTTAATTAGCAGCCAAACAATCATGAGATACAAAACAAGCCAACCTGTGTCTGCCATACAATATCTGAAAATAAAGAACGGTGAAGGTGACAGGAATGCTGATCTGCTCAGGTACACAAATCATTTTGGCGACGCTCTTAGAAAAAAGTGACGTCAGAATGGTAGCACCGACAAGCCATGGAAATTAAATAACGGGTTTAATTAACAAGAACTGGCTTCTAACTAATTGGTTGAAGTTCAAGGGCCCAACTTAGCTGGTCATGTGTTGGCTCACTGACTTCACATCTCGTTTCTGTTTGGACGCCATTTAAGCAAAATGAAGCAATTCAGAGGACTGACTATTAAAAGTACAAGTCAATTAAAAAGGACTGGTCACTAATTAAAAAAAGGGTTAGAATGAAAACCTGCCGCCACTGTAGCTCTCCAGGACTAGAGTTAGAGACCCCTGAAGAGGGGGTGTGAAGAGCTGACACAGGAGATTCACTGTCCGGTACAGGGGTCCTCAATCACAGTCCTGCAGGGCCGCAGTGGCTGCAGGTTTTTGTTCTAACCCAGTTGCTTAATTAGAAAGCAATTCTTGCCAATAATTTAATTTCATGGCTTGTTAGTTGCTTTAACTCTGTTATGTCAGGTAATTCTTATATCCTTGATTTCCTTCCCCTTTCTAAGGATATCATCCAAATGATTTGAAGGCTAAAATGGAGGAATAATTCTTATTCCTTCACTTTTTCCTCTTCAATTTCCTTCCAAGTATTTAATTTAACCCAGTAGTGCATGATAAATACACACAGGTGTAAATAGTAACAAGCTAAATAGAGAAATGCTGGTCTCTTTTGTCATTTGCAGGTTATTGCTAATTAGGAGCAATTAAAAACCAAGAATATGGCTGTTTAAGACTAAAATAAGCAACAAGAGTTCAAACTCTTAACGAGCGAGACAACTAAAGTGAAACAGAAGTGTTACTTGAGCAATAAGTGCTTCTAATTAAGCAGTTGGGTTGGAGCAAAATCCTGCAGCCACTGCGGCCCTCCAGGACTGTGACTGAGGACCCCTGGTCTAGTGTGAGAATGACCCAAAAGGCGTAGCTAAGTCGAGGGCCTAACAGCGTCAGAGCCCAGTCAACTAACAGAGTAGCTGTCAAGAAATTAGGGTTAGGAAATTAAGAAAATTAGATTAAGAAATTAGATTAATTAAATTAAGATGTAGCCGCAGGAGTGTAAGGCAAGTTCAAGCACAGGTAAAATGCGTGCCAAAAGAAATCTCTCAGTCCAAAAGTTAATTTTAAAATAATTAGTGAAAATTCAAAGCAAACAATCTACACAAGAATAAAGAAAAAAGTTGTTACACACGTAGAATAAAAGGCAAAAAATGAGAAAAAAAATGTATCTTCTCTAAACTTAGTTTTTCTTGTAAAACTTTAGATGTTTCTACACTTAAAGATTCTTTACTTCTTCTGTACACTTTAAACGTACGGCGCAGCACATTCAATGAAGTACTTTGTCTTTCATGTTACTTGGCACACAACGCAGAGTTTAAAATCATATGCCCTCTACGCCTTACACATGGCAAGGCTGATCACTAACTGAGAATAATGTTTAGTCAGGGAAGCTAGAAATGGTTAGAATATACCAATTCAATTCAACTTATGGGGGTTATAGGAACCTCCCATAAATTATGCACTAATACAGGGGTGGGCAAATTCAGTCCTGGAGGGCCGCAGTGGCTGCAGGTTTTTGCTCCAACCCAATTGCTTAATAAGAAACCCTTATTGCTCAAGTAACACTTTAGCTTCACTTTAGTTGTCTCACTCGTTAAGATTTTGAACCCTTATTGCTTATTTTAGTCTTAAACAGCTGTAGTCTTGGTTTTTAATTGCTCCTAATTAGCAATACCACGCAAATGACAAAAGAGACCAGCATTTCTCCATTTAGCTTGTTACCATTTATACCTGTGTGTATTTATCACGCACTATTTGGTTTAATTAAATACTTGGAAGGAAAGTGAAGAGAAAAAAGTGAAGCACTGAGAATAACTCCTCTGTTTTAGACTTCAAATCATTTGGATATCCTTAGAAAGGAAAATAAATCTAGGATATGAGAATGACCTGACATGGCAGAGTTAAAGCACTAGCAAGCCATGCAATTAAATAATTGACAAGGATTGGTTTTTAATTAAGCAACTGGGTTGGAACAAAAACCTGCAACCACTGCGGCCCTCCAGGACTGAATCTGCCCACCCCTGCACTAATATTTAGTGAAAGGTCAAGCAAAATGACACCTTTTATTGGCTAACTAAAAAGATTACAATATGCAAGCTTTCGAGGCAATTAATACATCTTGCCCGAAGAAGGGGCCTGAGTTGCCTCGAAAGCTTGCATATTGTAATCTTTTTAGTTAGCCAATAAAAGGTGTCATTTTGCTTGACTTTTCACTACATTCATAATGGCTAACACGGTTCAACACCCATGCACTAATATTTACTAAAACATTTATGTAACTTAAGTAACTAGCAAATGGCTCTTACATAAGAATTAAGAAATGAACGTATGAATGAATCAATGAATGAATGAATTAATTAAACAGATTAAGAAATTAGGGTTTGGGACTTGTCATAAGTCAAAGCCTGCATTACACTGGACACCACAAGGAAAGCTGGACTTACCTTGAAAAACAAAATGACGTTTGTCATTCGCATCTTATTGCTGATAAGGAGCCATTAAGAACAGTGAGGGCAGCTGCTTAAAACTGAAATAAGCAATTAAGGGTGGGGAAACTTAACACTAAAATGAAGCATCAAAATGTCACTTGAGCAATAAGTGTTTCATCAGCAATAATCGACTTCTCATTAAGAAACTTGACTGGAACATAAACCTGCAGCCACTGCGGCCCTCCAGGACCAACTCTGTGCCCCACTGTCATTGACGTGTAAAGCCTTTGTGGAAGCCCCACATGCTAGTGCATGGCACAATGAGACCTAATGATAATGAAAGCTGCTGTGACCCAGTCACACCCTGTACCCTAAAAAAGCACAGATGGAAAGATTAAAGCAGGGGTGTCCAACTATGGTGCTGGTGGGCCGCAGTGGCTGCAGGTTTTTATTCTTCTTAATTACTGAGCCATTTTTGCTGCTGATTAGCTTGTTTTGCCTTATTTTTAATTGACGTGACTCAGACCCCTCAGCTGTTTCTTTTTCCTTAAAGAGGCAACCATGAGACACAAAACAAACCGCCACATGACCAGCTCAACTGAAAATAAAGAAAGGTAAAGGTCTCGGTCATGTTGGTCTGCTCAGGTCACCAAAACATCTTGACGGTGGTCTTAGAAAAACAAAAAAAAAAAAAAAAATCAACAGAATGAGAGCAGCAACAAGTCCTGATATTCGATAATGGCTTTAACTAGCAGCAAGAATTGGCTTCTCATTAAGGAACTGTTTGGAGTGAAATTGGCTGGAGTTTGACCTTCCAATGCAGCTGGTCATCTGTTGGCTTGTTTCATGTCTCATTTCTGTTTGGCTTCCATTTAATGAAGAAACAAACCAATTCAGAGGACTGAATCCTTAAAAACAGGGCTATTAAAATGAAGGGAAAAGATGTTAATTAGCAGTTAAAACTGGTCACTGATTAGGCAAAGGGTGAGAATGAAAACCTGAAGTCACTGCGGCACACAAGGACCGGAGTTGGACACTCCTGCAATAAAGACACTATATATACCGTACATTAAAGATACTACAGTATATACATTAAAGACATTATATGATACATAGATATGAAAGACACTATCATATATACACTACCCGTCAAACATTTTAAAATACCTTGGGTTTTTCAGTTTTAATGGAAATGCATGTAGTTTTTAATGTTGTAATGTTTCATGAAATCAAAGGAAAGAACAAATAAAAAAATAAAGTCAAGGCATCATTAATTGTACAAATTTTATTGACAGATTTGATTTCATCAAAGCTGCCACCTGTTGCTGATGTAACTTTCTACATCTGAAATCAAATATTGGTCAGAAAGATCTTCCCAACACTGTTGGCATAAGTTCCCACAAATGTGTTGCACTTGTAGGTTGCTTTCCTTTCACCCTTCTGTCCAGTTCATCCCAAACTAACTCAATGGGGTCTAAGTCTGAAGACTGTGCTGGCCAGTTCATGTTTTGAGATGTTACCGTCCTGTTCTTTCCTTTTATCGTAGTTCTGCCATAGCCTGGAGGTATGTTTTGGGCTTTCTTAAATATGTCCTTTAAGGAATGGCTTTCTTCCTGCCACTCGCCCTGTCAAACCTGCAGCACACAGTCTCCTCTTCACAGTACAAGCTGACATTTCCTTTTTTATGATCTGCACTGTTAAGCTGTGCTTGAAGCTCTCGTGCTGTGAGGCGCCTGTGATCACTCAAGCTGGTGACCCTCATATACCTGTCTTGTCATTGGGTTGTGACTTTGGCTCTGGCAGGTCTCTTCCAGTTTCTAATTGCCTTTGGATTGTGTAAGACACCATTGAACTTACTGATCGCAGTTTGATTATTTTTTTAATTTCTGCAAATGAAAGGCCTACACTTCTATGGTAATAATGCTCTGTGTCATTTCATTTGTTAATTGCCATTTTCTTGCCATTATCACTGGAATAGTGTTCAAGTAGTACTTCAGAGGGTACAGTAACACAGTCTGTTCCAACTCTGCTTTTAAGTCAGACAGAGGAGCCTTTAAGTAATTAACAGAAGTTGGGACACCTATGCAAATTGTTTGCATCAACTTGCAAGGCTTAATTTACTTTTAATTACTGCAGAACATCTGTAGGGTGTATCCTATTAGTTGTTCCATGAAGAAGGCCCTTTTGTAATTTTCTGAAATTTCAGTTTTTCACTTTTATTTATTTTTTTTTTATATTTTTATTTTATTAATTTTCATTGTAATCATTCCATACAAACAGATCAATTTATAACCCAGCAAATTTGAAGACTAATCAAACCCCACCCCTGAGAAGGAGAGCTTAGCTAAAGGAAAATTGCTTTAGGCTTTTTAATAAGGCAACATTAAACAAAAGAAAGGGAGAAGTAAATATCTATGTAAATAAGAGATGGAGAAGGGAGTTAAATGCAATAATAGTTATTTCTCTTATTCTAAAATAATATTGATTAAATCCTGCCATGTTTTGAAAAAATGTTGTACAGATCCTCTAACTGAAAATTTGATTTTTTCCAATTTCAAATAATACAAAACATCGGTTTCCCACTGACTTATAAGAGGAGAATTAGGATTCTTCCAATTTAACAAAATAAGTCTGCGTGCCAAAAGTGTAGTGAATGCAATCACCGTTTGCTTGTCCTTCTCCAATTCAAGTCCATCTGGAAGAACACCGAACACAGCTGTTAATGGGTTAGGAGGGATTGTGATACCAAGGCTGTCTGAGAGGCACTTAAAAATTTTTGTCCAAAATGATGTTAGTTTGGTGCAGGCCCAAAACATGTGACCCAGTGAGGCAGGAGCTTGGTTGCAGCGTTCGCAGGTTGGATCTCGCCCTGGAAACATTTTGGACAGTTTTAAGCGAGACAGATGAGCTCAATATATAATTTTTAGTTGAATAATTCTATGCTTTGCACATATAGAACTCGAGTGAATTCTATGCTTTGCTACCTTCCACTCCTTTTCTGATATATTGATTAAGAGATCTTCTTCCCAATGTCCTCTTGGATCTTTGAAAGGTAGGGACTCTAATAAGATTTTATATATTGCGGAAATAGTGTTTGTTTCCTCGAAATTGAGCATGTATTTTTTCCAGCATTGTGGAGGGTGCAAGGTGGGGGAAATCGGGCAATTTCTGTTTAACAAAATTTCTAATTTGAAGATAGTAAAAGAAATGTGTAGCTGGGAGGTTAAATTTTGAACGTAATTGTTCAAAAGATGTAAATATGTTGTCTATATAAAGATCTCTGAGCATTTTAATCCCAAAACTTTTCCAGGTATTAAAAACTGGATATACTTGCGAAGGTTGAAAGAGGTGGTTCTCTTGCAGAGGTGCCACTGATAAAAGATTTTCCATCTTAAAATGCTTCCTAATTTGGTTCCATATTCTGAGTGAGTAAAGCACAATTGGGTTATTAGTATATTTGCGATAACTTTCATTTATTGGAGAGCAGAGCAGGGAATATAAAGAAGTACTATAGGATTTTACTTCTATTGCGGACCAAGCCTGTGTGTGTTCATTTATTTGTGTCCAGGTTTTTATGGCTTGTATGTTTGCTGCCCAGTAATAAAACTGAAAATTAGGTAAAGCCATGCCACCTTCTGCCTGAGGTCTTTGTAGGGTCGCTCTTCGGATACGTGGGTGTTTTGAGTTCCAAATGAATGAGGTTATTATTGAATCTGTTTAAAAAACGATTTATTGATATATATTGAAATGTTTTGAAATAAAAAGAGAAGTTTAGGAAGGATATTCATCTTAACAATGTTAATTCTTCCGGCTAGAGTGAGATGAAGGGTTGACCATCTATGCAAGTCTTGCTTAATTTTTTCCATACAGACGCCAAAATTTTGTTGATAAAGAGCTTTATGTTTACTTGTGATATTTACCCCTAGGTATTTAAACTGATCTGCTATGGTAAAAGGTAGGGTGTCTAATCTAACATTATATGCTTGTGAATTCACTGGAAAGAGTATACTTTTATTCAGATTAATTCTAAGACCAGATATCTTTTGAAATTCTTTTAGTGCTGTTAAAACAGCAGGGACAGTGTTTTCTGGGTCTGATATATATATATAAGACCATATCATCTGCATATAGAGAAATTTTCTGTTCCAGTCCTTATCAGATAAAGGGGATTGTCAGAGAAGAATTTCGGCAGTGAACCGCCAGTGGTTCAATAGCGATTGCAAACAACAGTGGCGACAAGGGACATCCTTGTCTGGTACCACGTTCTAGTTTAAAGTAGTCTGAGCAAATGTTATTAATACAAACTGAAGCTTCTGGATTGGTATACAGTAGTTTGATCCAAGCACAAATATTCGGGCCAAACCCAAATTTCTCCAATGCAGTGAAAAGGTAATTCCATTCGATCATGTCAAATGCCTTTTCTGCGTCTAATGATAGTAATATCTCTGGGGTGTTTTGATTTTGCTGGTGAATATATAACATTAAACAAGCGTCGGAGATTTGAAGATAGATGTCGGCCTTTAATAAATCCAGTTTGATCTTGTGATATTACCGAGGGCAGCACTTTCTCCATCCTTCTAGCTAGGATTTTTGAGAGTATCTTAACATCATTATTCAGGAGTGAAATTGGTCTATATGATGCACATTGTAACAAGTCCTTATTTTGTTTAGGAAAGACGGTGATTAATGCTTGTCGAAATGTTTGAGGTAGTATTTGGTTGTCTCTAGCTTCTGTAAATGTTGCCAATAAGAGTGGAGCTAGCTGAGTGGAGAATTTCTTATAAAACTCTACGGGGTAACCATCAGGGCCTGATGATTTCCTGCTTTGTAGTGACTTTATAGCGTCTAGTAATTCTGTTAGCGTTAGAGGTTTATCCAGTTCCTCAGCACTTAAAGCATCTATTTGTGGTATTTGTGAATTATCCAGAAATGCATTAGATTGTGTGTTGTCTTCTTTGGGCTCAGTGGAATATAAAGACTTATAGTAATCTCTAAATGTGTGCATTATTTTATTATGGTCGATGATTTCTTCTCCATTCTTGTTGGTGATTACTGGTATTGCATTGCGAACTTCTTGTTTATGAATTTGTTGAGCTAAAAGCTTATTAGCTTTTTCTCCGTGTTCATAGTAATGCTGTCTAGACTTATAAATAAGTTGTTCAGTTTCTTTAGTAGTTAAGATGTTAAGTTCTGTATGTAGGGCCTGCCTTTTCCTGTGAAGAGCTTCACTTGGACGCCTGGCTTGTTCTTCATCTATTCTAGTAATTTCATTTCTTAGCTCTGACACTTTCTTGGTTTCTAATTTATTTCTGTGGGAAAGATATGAAATAATCTGTCCTCTTAAGAAGGCCTTTAGAGTTTCCCAGAGTGTTCCTGCAGAAACCTCTGTGGACGTGTTTGTCTCTAGGAAGAAGCTGATTTGTTTGGATATAAATTCTGTGCAGTTCTCATCTGCCAATAAAAGAGGGTTAAGACGCCATCTACGAGGTGAGTGTGAGGGGCTTAATGATTTTAGCTCCAAGACTAGAGGGGCATGGTCAGAGATAACAATTGTGTCATATTTGCATGATTTAATTGTAGGCAGGAAATTATTATCTATAAAAAAATAATCAATTCTTGAGTAGCTATAATGCACTGGTGAGTAGAACGAATATGTTCTTGAGTTTGGGTTAAGAAACCTCCAGGGGTCTGATAAGTTGTGATCATTCAAAAACTGTGTAATTATCTTTGCAGTATTAGATGTCGTCCCCCCTGTCACAGGAGTCCTATCTAAGAGTGGATTTAAAACACAATTAAAGTCCCCAGCCATTATAATTTTATGAGTGTTCACATTGGGAATGGATGCAAATAGATTTTGCATGAATTCCTTATCATCAACATTGGGTGCATAAACATTTATCAAAATCATTTTACTGTTATATAAGTTGCCCGTGACCATCACATATCTCCCTTCAGGGTCCGACACTACATCTGATGCTACAAATGGAACTGTTCTATGTATGAGAATTCCCACCCCTAAGTTTTTCACTTTTTGCTAATCTAAATTAAAACCTCTGGCAGTTTACTGCTTTCCTTTCAACCATTTTAGGTCATTCATTGCATTTCAATTGACTAAAAATGAAGAAAAACTGAGGTGTTCTAAATCTTTTGACTAGCCGTGTAACTAGTATCCATACAGCGCTAAGGTTATTGAGCTCCATTTGAAGATGCAATGTAGTACATGTTCATAAATGGTAGACATATTTTTGCACGTGAGAGTGAGGTCAAATGTAATTTCGGTCAACTAAAAATGGAAATGATAAATTGCGATAAGCTGCAGAGGGCGATGTAAGGAGCAGGGAAGTTTCTAGGTGAAGTAGGTCTACTCACTAATTGTGGTGCTGGAAAGTGGAGATTAGCAGGCGCAAGTAAGAATTTCACTGGACTCTGGACAGGACATGGTATCAATTCAATAAACTATGAGCTGGATCACAGTAAATATGGTGAACGAGTGATGGCTGTGTCACAGAGGTGTACCGGGTGTGCTGTAGTGGCTACACAATAACCATGAGGGAGGCCCAATGCTGTATACAGGTGCTGGTCATAAAATTAGAATATCATGACAAAGTTGATTTATTTCAGTAATTCCATTCAAAAAGTGAAACTTGTATATTAGATTCATCCATTACACACAGACCGATGTTTTTCAAATGTTTATTTCTTTTAATGTTGATGATTATAACTGACAACTAATGAAAGTCCCAAATTCAGTATCTCAGAAAATTAGAATATTGTGAAAAGGTTCAATATTGAAGACACCTGGTGCCACACTCTAATCAGCTAATTAACTCAAAACACCTGCAAAAGCCTTTAAATGGTCTCTCAGTCGAGTTCTGTAGGCTACGCAATCATGGGGAAGACTGCTGACTTGACAGTTGTCCAAAAGACGACCATTGACACCTTGCACAAGGAGGGCAAGACACAAAAGGTCATTGCTAAAGAGGCTGGCTGTTCACAGAGCTCTGTGTCCAAGCACATTAATAGAGAGGCGAAGGGAAGGACAAGATGTGGTAGAAAAAAGTGGACAAGCAATAGGGATAACCGCACCCTGGAGAGGATTGTGAAACAAAACCCATTGAAAAATGTGGGGGAGATTCACAAAGAGTGGACTGCAGCTGGAGTCAGTGCTTCAAGAACCACCACACACAGACGTATGCAAGACATGGGTGTCAGCTGTCGCATTCCTTGTGTCAAGCCACTCTTGAACAAGAGACAGCGTCAGAAGCGTCTCGCCTTTGGACTGCTGCTGAGTGGTCCAAAGTTATGTTCTCTGATGAAAGTAAATTTTGCATTTCCTTTGGAAATCAAGGTCCCAGAGTCTGGAGGAAGAGAGGAGAGGCACAGAATCCACGTTGCGTGAGGTCCAGTGTAAAGTTTCCACAGTCAGTGATGGTTTGGGGTGCCATGTCATCTGCTGGTGTTGGTCCATTGTGTTTTCTGAGGTCCAAGGTCAACGCAGCCGTCTACCAGGAAGTTTTAGAGCACTTCATGCTGCTGAAGAATGCTGGAGATGCAGATTTCATTTTCCAACAGGACCTGGCACCTGCACACAGTACCAAAGCTACCAGTACCTTGTTTAAGGACCATGGTATCCCTGTTCTTGATTGGCCAGCAAACTCGCCTGACCTTAACCCCATAGAAAATCTATGGGGTATTGTGAAGAGGAAGATGCAATATGCCAGACCCAACAATTCAGAAGAGCGGAAGGCCACTATCAGAGCAACATGGGCTCTCATAACACCTGAGCAGTGCCACAGACTGATCGACTCCATGCCACGCCGCATTGCTGCAGTAATCCAGGCCAAAGGAGCCCCAACTAAATATTGAGTGCTGTACATGCTCATACTTTTCATGTTCATATCTTTCAGTTGGCCAACATTTCTAAAAATCCTTTTTTTGCATTGGTCTTAATTGATATTCTAATTTTCCGAGATACTGAATTTGGGACTTTCATTAGCTGTCAGTTATAATCATCAACATTAAAAGAAATAAACATTTGAAATACATCAGTCTGTGTGTAATGAATGAATCTAATATACAAGTTTCACTTTTTGAATGGAATTACTGAAATAAATCAACTTTGTCATGATATTCTAATTTTATGACCAGCACCTGTACATCTAATAATTTGCATCCATGGCTATGACAACCTTTCAAGCCTGTTTTCAAACATCTGACTACTTGTTTCTACAGTATGCATTTTTTAACCATAAAATTTATTTTCAGGAAAATGACTTCTCATATATGTGGACCTTCTGAATTCAATGACAAACCAAACAACATTTTCTTATGGACAGAAGTAAGCTGTAGCTCCTGCGCCATGCCGGCATTTTTCTTTGCCCAGTCCCTTACTCACATGCGTTTTCTGCTGGTAGTGTTGTCTCTTGCAAAGTCGTGCACGTCACATCACGAGTCTAAAGGGGCCAAACTGAGTGTGTCTGTGAGTGTGCAGTGCCACTCCATTTGTGTTTGCTTGAGCAGTGCAATGGATGCTACCAGGGCACACTCTGATTTCCCACACCTGTTATATCAAAATCAGCTTTGGAGAACTTACACACATATTACCAGCTATCTCAATCTGCACATTTCCACTGTGGTAACAGCTGATGCACAGCCACAAACCTGTGATGTCTGGAATACTGTACAATGGGCTTTCAGAAGAAGTATTATATTAGTCTGAAATAAAGGAAGATCTTCGACCTTGGACCAAGCAGATAATGTTTGCCCAGTCCTGGTGAAGTCTACTGAGCTCTTTTTGCCACTCACCACCCACCTTAATGTACAACACCTATGGCTCCTCATTGGAAAGGCTGCCAACTACGCGAAGTGTTTTGTCGTAGACTCAGATACACCATTAGTTATTTCAACTTGTAGATTTGAACTGTGGTAACAGCCAGTCAGCAGCTGCAAAGCTGAAGCATTTGGACTGCAATGGCTCTCAAAAGCAATTATTATTGACCTAAGCTGAAGGAGGCTGCTCAACCTTGGACCAAGCAGATAATGTTTCCAAAAACTGTGAGTGGTGTGCTTCCTAGTGACGTCGGCTGAGGTCTCTCTCTCACTCAGTCACCCATCTTACTGCACAGCACCCATACCTCAACAACTCCACCCCTCCGTAACGAAAGGGCTGCCGACTACACCAAGTGTTTTGGTAAACTAACACACACCACAAGCCATCTCAATTTGAAGATTTGCACTGTGGTAACAGCCAGTTGCCAACTGCAAATGCGCAATGTTTGGATTGCGTTGGCTCTCAGAAGCAATGTCTTATCTGCCCAAGGTTCCTCCTCAACTTTGGGCTGACCAGACAATATTTCCAAGCACTGTGAGTGGTGTGCTTCCTAGTGACGTCGGCTGAACTCTCGCTCTATCACTGAGTCACCCACACCTTACTGCACAGCACCTATGTTTCCACACACCATCCTTCCATCCATCCAGATCTGAAAAGTCTGCTGACTACACCAAGTATTTTGTTGTAGACTCACACACACCATTGGCCATCCCAATTTGCAGATTTGCACTCTGGTAACAACCAGTTGCCAGCTGAAAAGCTGCAACGTTTGGAATGCAATGGCTCTCAGAAGCAATTACTTATTGGCCTGAGCTAAAGGAGGCTCCTCAACCTTTGAGCCGAGCAGATAGTGGTCCTGAACACTGAGAGTGGAGTACTTCCTAGTGATGTCAGCTAAGATCTCGCTCTATCACCTAGTACCCACCTCATTGCACAGCACCTATACTTCCACACTCCATCCATCCATATTGAAAAGGCCGCTGACTACGCTAAGTGTTTTGTTGTAGACTCACACACACCACAAGGCATCTCGATTTGCAGGTTTGCACTGTGGTAACAACCAGTTGCCAGGTGCAAAGCTGCAACATTTGGATTGCAATGGCTGTCAGAAGCAATTACTTACTGGCCTGAGCTAAAGGAGTCTCCTCAACTCAGGGCAGAGCAGATAGTGGTCCTGAACACTGAGAGTGGAGTACTTCTGGTGACTTCTCTTTCTCACTCAGCTGCCATCTTACTGAACCGTGCATCCGCCTCCACAGACGACTGGATATTTTTAAGCATACGGCACATGTTGCTCACACTTACTTTAGAATATTTCTGCATCTTATCACAGTAGCATATAACTGGAGTACAAAATGTAAATTCTTTATTAAAGGAGTAGTAAATGTTGAAGTAACCCCCAACTGCAGCATTACACTACTAGTAACTGCTGTATTATAAAGACTACAATGGAATAACAAAATTGCAAACATAAATTAAATAGTACTTTTATTTACAGATAATTTAAAATAAATGGTAAGAACAAGATTTTAACCTTTTTGCTCAATTGTAAAATCAAAGGAACAGACCACCATTGTTATTCAGTGCCTGAACACAATGCGTAACCTTTTCATGGTCATACAGTGTGCTGTGCAAAAAGGAAAAGCAAATGTTGCTTTGTGTTTTTTTGTATGTGTGGTTATGTACAGTATACATAAGTATGCAAAACCTGCTTATTACAACCAGATTTTAAATTCAATTACCTCAATTCCTTGATTTTAAATGGTCTTCCCATCTTGCACTTTAGTCCAGTTCATTTTACCTCTAAACTGTAAACATGAAATAAAACTGATAAACATTATACATTTTTATATAAAAATCACTGCATTCTGAGAATTCTGACTACAAAATCCTTACAGAGACAACTATCAAAATATTCTTCCATTTTGGGACAATGATAGATTGTTGGCACAAGTATAAGGCTTTAGGCTGAGTTTTTCCTCAGAATTTGCAATTTCACAAATAGTGTTCGTTTTGTTTTATTTTTTGTAAGGATGCTTTATTTTAATCTGGAATAAAAAAAAATACTTCCTTGTCTGGTTTCTGATTCAAAGTGATTAAGATGAACATCCTGCTAAGAAATGAGAAACTAAAATAAAATGTGAACAATTTGAATTCCTACCTTTTACATGGGGACAATGCGATTACTTAGCCAGGACTAGCCATCTGTTTTGAGCATCTCAGTAGCCTGAGATCAAAGACCATCAAAGTCTCACTAAGGATGTGAGAGAAAAAAGTCAGCAAGAGCCCTGACTAGCATGGAAGTGAAGAAATGGCACTAGAACAGTGCTTCAGATTTTCCCGCATCAGGCAGATGAGATTTTAGCATGGTGCGGAAATGGACAAATGTGATAGGAAACACGGATATGTTAAAGGAAACTCCTAATTAATTAAAATCCAGAACAAAAATTAGGTCAAAATGTAATCAACACATTATAAAACATTCTTTTTCTTATATCTGACATTCGATTGTTCTACGCTGTACAATCTTTGAACATTATTCATTAAAATATAAGTCATATTAAACATTGTCCTGAATAGGCAGCTTTTACTTACATACAATCTGAGCTAAAGTGACACAATTCTTGACTATCCATCGGTGGCAAGCGAACCATTCAAACATCTACTTTTAAACACTGCTCAGCAAACCACTAAAGGATAAACATAAATATAACACTATTTTCTTTTTTTAATTTTAAAATTATACAACTGTACAACGCTTCGGAGACTGAGCATGGCCCATGATGCATGAGTGTATGTATGTTGTCAATAAGACATCTAAAAAAATATTTTTTGTGGCTTTTTCATTCTCTTATTTGTAAATTTTCATATTTGTAAACATTCCAGTTTGTGGATTTCCTATAATGCAAATGTAATACTTATTAAACAATATGTAATATTACTGAAATATTCATTGCTAATGAAAGCACCATTTCTCAGTTGCGGCTTAAGGAACTGCTAGAAAAAACGCTGTGAATGTTAAATAGTAATATCACTTAACAAAACAAACAAAAAATAATAAAGCAGCATATCTTTGTTCCAAGTAAGAACACAGTAAGAGCTAAGAATGATGAATAAAAGTTGTTGGATTTTAAAACACTGCATAGCAAAGGCACTATCCCCATTTGAGGATATAAGTTAGTTTCCTGGTAAAAGTGCAATACAGCTTATTCTCCAAGTCCATTTCTTTTTTCTTTTGTGACATAAGTCCTTGTGAGTGTCTTCACAGTAGTAATGCTGGCATGATGAGTTCTCAGTGATAAAAAGTGACAATTATTGCAGGTTTGCTCCCAGGCACAGCAGCCTCAGTCTACCGTGTTACAGATCTCAATGACTTTTTGATTGAAGTCTTCGGGCTGATCTGCATACACGTAATGACCAGCTCCTCGAATTGCCTGGAACATGAACACATTTTTACATTTTACAAATTTAAGAGTACATTAAAACATACATCAGCACTACTGGACTTGACTACAGCTTTACAAATTGTAAATTAAGACTACCAGTGAAACGTCTGAACACACCTAGACATTTTCATGTTCTTGATAGAAACTGATAGAAACCAAAATACCATTAAACTCATTTAAGAATATAGAAATGCAAGACATTGCCAGTGTTTCTAATCACTATAATGTCTTGAAATGACTGATTTTTTATTTATTACTCACAAATGACTACAGACGCCTCATTTCTAGCAGCCATTCCTTCAGTGTCCTAATGGTCAACTCCCTTAGCTTATCCTTCATTAGTCACATGTAAATGCTAATTGGTTATTAAAAAAAACTTTATTGCAAAAGTACTGGCATTCCTATAGTTCTGGGTTAAAATGGCAAAACAGCTTTCTCAAGAAACATGCCAGTCTATTGTTTTTTTGTTTTTTTTTTTTGTTTTTTTTTTTTTTGAAGCATGAATGTTAATCTATGCAACACATTGCTAAGAAGCTAAAGATTTCATAACTTACACCACCGTGGCTGCAGGTTTTCATTCTAATCCTTTTCTTAATGAGTGACCTGTTTTGGTCATGTTTTGGCTTGTTTTGTATCTCATTATTGTTTGGCTGCTAATTAAGGAAAAAGAAGGAAAAAGAAACAATTAAGGGGCCTGAGTCTTCAAGAACAAGTCAATTAAAATTAATTCACAAGAAGTTAATTAGCAGCACAAACAGGTCACTCGTTAAAAAAAAGGGTTAGAATGAAAACCTGCAGCCACGGTGGTCCTCCAGGACCGGACTTGGCAACCCCTGTTCTAGAGAGAAGAGGGCAAAGTGCATCTAACCAAGATAGAAAAAGAAGGGGAAGGGCTGAAATGGGCAGCTGCATCAGAGGAGAAGGACATTTGGAGTGTGTAGTGTGAGAAATAAACACCACACAGGTACTCAACCAAATTAAAATCAAAGATCATTCTTTAATATCTGTTCTAACAGGTACTCCTAAATTTTGAGGGGTAAGCTAAAATATTCACAAGTGGATCAACCTATGGTGCCCTGGATAATGAATTATCTGTACGGCAGACTGAATTTTGTGTGGCTCAAAGACTGCATCACAAGGAACAGGCCTGTCACCTTTTTTCTTCACCCTGTACAGCTCAGTGTCAGTGACACGCTGTCATGTCATTTGCAGGAATTCTCTGATATCCCACACTAGTGAAGAGTAGGGGAATGAGGCAAGAGGAAACAATCAGGTGGAGAACTTGGAGAATTGTTTATAAGTTAATATCAGCCAAAATCAAGGAACTGGTTATTGACTTTTGCCATACCAAAGAGCTTCTATGCTCAGTCACTGTTCAGAAAGTGGACAGGAAGGTGGTGCAATGCTTCGCCCGCTCATTCATTGCCCAAGAGTCTCATCTTCAATTCATAAAGTTAACTCCACGCGGTTTTAGTTTCCTGTTTATGATGTGTGTACCAATTTAACAATATTTCAGCAAATATGACTGAATAACTGACATGTGGACTATGCAAAACGAGTAATGTGAGATTTTTTTCCCCTTTTCCATTTTCACTGTTGTATAGTATTAAAGTATTTAATACTGGCCTATTTTATACTAAAAACTCTTTTTTCTCCATTATGCATGAAAATTTGAGATAAAATTTTTTCTCAGTCATCATTACAAACTACATAGGGTAAGTACCATATAAAAAAATTTCACTTTTGAGTACAGTATTCCTTTATATATATATAAAGATCAATGTTATTTTTTAGATGATACCTGAGAGAAAAAACACAATGCATTTACATGTGCTTTAATAGCTCGGTTATTCACAGAAATCCATGTCTACCCTTAAACTGGCTACAGAAACTAGGTTATTAGTCTCTGAGAAACCCGGATAACACAGGTAGACTTCTCTGCAAGTAATCTGGTTAAACGGTCATGTAAACCCTTAACTAGGTTACTGTTAAGGATTTCGTTGTCTGTGCATGTCCATTACACTCTGTTAGACCCTTAATTGGGTTAACTGTTAAGGATTTCATAGTCTGTGCATATCTGTTGCACACTGTTAGCCTGCACATGTACATGGCCAGCAGTCTTTACTTCACACATGCATATGGCAGCCATGGATGACAAACAGTGGAAGAGTCCATAAAAATAAGATTCCTGAGCAGAGTCCTCAGGCAACTGCATTAATCCCTTCCCTGGCTGAAATAATCTGTCTCAATATTTGAGGAATTGTTAAATGTGGAAATTGTGTCCTTGAATTCTTAGAAAGGCGCCTTGTATAAAAATAAAATGTATTATTATTAAATATTTGTTGATTAGCTAAACATGTAGTGCTAAGCTCAGCAGCACCATTTTGGGAGCAGTGTTGGGGGTACTGTGTTAAAAGTAATAGGCATTAGTCAGAATACTTTTTAATTTAACGAGTATCCTAACGCAATATTAAAATACCTGCTTTATTATTATCCCAGCAGCGCTGTGTGAAAGGCAAGAAGCACAAGTAGCGATACACCACTCCATTACAGGGCTCAATCGTACAACCTGGCAGAAAAGAGTGTGCTGCGTACAATCCAGTAACAGAAATTATAAGTAAAGTGCAAACTTGGTTTTATTCCAACTACTTGCTATAGATATGTTGAAACAGTGTGATTGGATGATGCAACTCCCAGTGCCCATAACACAAATGTTCTGGGTCGGAAATGTAAAAAGGTGATTTATTTTATTTAGTTCACAGCACATGAAGTAATAAACATATTGCAAAACACAAGAAAATTATCACATTTGACTGTGTTTCTGGTCAGTTTTGTGGAGGATCACATGGCTTTGGATTTAATAACAAATGCGGCCAGTCAAATGTGCAAGTTTTTTTCTTTAACAAGAAGATAAAGTAATGCAAAACTAACTCATAGTTTGTAATGCATTACATTTTATAAGTAACTATATAACATATGCTTTATTCATTTATTTATTTTTTTGGTAAGTCATGAGTTAAGTAACTAAGCTCCTGTCAACAGCA